>NC_056729.1:389034944-389082444 GCF_019279795.1 Protopterus annectens
TATGGATAAATCTGAATTTTCTTCTGCCTGCAAAAAGCAATGACTGGAGCCAGGCACTTTGTAAAAACTCTGGGAGCAGTTTATAAGCCAAAAGGCAGTGCAGAGAATTGATAATGTTGCTTGCATACCCTTAAACAAAGGTACTGCCTGCAACTTTCCCTGACAGGGATGTGCAGATAAGCTTATTTGAGATCCAAAGTTACCAGCCAGGAATACTTTTCGAACATTGACAGCAACTGATGCAGAGTGAGCATTTTGAACGGTGGAATTACCAAGAAAGAGTTCAGAATGGACAGATCTAGATAGGACGCCAGGTGCCTTCGTTTTTTGGAACTAGGAAAAGTCTGGAATAGAAATCCTGGCCTACCTACTGTGCAATAACTAATTCTATTGCTCCCAAAAGAAACAGTGAAAATTTGTTTTTCTACTTCTGCCCTTTGGTTTGGAGGAGCATCCGGGAATCCTTTGGGAACTGGAAAGTAGTGAAAAGAAAACTTGCGGCCTAGGGACACAGTTCTGAGTAGCAATCTGTCATCCATGATAGCAGCCCAGACATTTGCAAAAAGGGTCAACCTTCCCCCTAAAGGACTCTCCAGGCAGGCAAGAACAGGCAGAAAGTTGAATAAAGTCATTGAGAGTGTTTTGACTTGAAATGCAGGCTTAGAACTTCCCGCCTTGGAAGTGGAAGCCTACCAACGCTTAGACGTTTGAGGGGTAGCCGCCTGCCCCCTAGAAGATTTGTAACCTCTTCTCCTTGAACAGTTCTGTCTGCTGGTATCAGGAAATATCCAACTCTTAGAAGGGTAATTCCTGCTAAAGCGAGGAGGTTGAACTTTCAGAAAATCCTTAGCAGTTTGCACAGACTTGGCCTTATCCTCCATCTTATTGAGCACTTCCTCTGCTTTGCTGCCAAAAAGACTGTCCTTAGGCAAAGGTACGTCTAACAGCTTGGCCTTGACAGGCTCTGGAAGGGGCTGTTTCCTGAGCCAAGCATGCTTTCTAATAACAGATCCAGTAGGTGTAGCCCTGCAGGAGGCTTCTAAAATGTCAAAACCACAATGTAAAGAATGTTTATTGACAAGACTGGCAGAATTCAGCAAATCCTGCATATCCTTACTCTCCGCCAAAAGTGGCGCACATACTATCCTAGACTTAAATAGCCTCCAGCGTGTGCTGCTGGTACTTCAGCATATGAAAAAGACAACTAATAGACCTAATAGCAAGAGTGGCAGGAGGTATAAACTTTTTTTAATCCACCTATCTTGGTTCCTAGATTCCCTGTCACAAGGAACAGGATTTTTAGTAACAGTGGCCTTAACTCCTTTAGGGCCTTGAGAAATAACCTCAGGATCAGCCAACGAATTCCTTAAAAGAAACAGATGAGAATCGGGGACCCTATAGTACCGATCAGGTTTCCTGAGAGCAGAAGGAACCGAATTTGGAGTTAAGGAATTTTCCATGAAAAAATCATCAACCACCTCCAACACTGGGGGAATAGCCAGAGACGTATGCTGATGTAAATCCAAAAACTCCCAATTCTTTTCTTAGACTGGGACAGTCCGGGTCTTTCCCATTTAAAATGCTCCAGACTTTCCCATTTAAAATGCTCCTGAGAGTATTCAAAGTATCACCAAAAGAGAAATCCTCTGGGGAGAAACAGAAGGATGGACTCTCTACATCTGAATCCTCAAAAGGAGAAAGGCCTGAGACACTTCCTCTTCATCAGCAGAAATGCTAGAAGTATCACAGCCAGAAAAGACAAAGCCTCAGGAGAAACCTCCTGCTCCTCTTAGAAGGAGGAGGTCAGAACCTCTAATAAAAGATCATTGGCCATTTTAACCATCTGGGATTGAGGGACAGAAAGAAACTGAGCCTGCTTTTTCACAGGCTTACGACTGGAAGATTTACCTGCAAGTTTAAGGACTCAGGGGGGCTGGCAACAGAAGTCACAGTAGAGGTAGTCGGTAAGAGCTTGCTGTCTGAACTAAGAACAGAGGCCTCTGACACCAGAGTCAGCTTAGTGGTTCCGGATCCAGCTGAAGAGGTGACAGGAGAGATGTCAGAAAGGCAAAATGGAGGCCAGAGGCTCATCAGAGGCCCGCGGTTGAAAATCTGCAGACTGCACGGGCTGCAAAGGCACCTCACCAGCTACCGCGATGACTGGCAACCATCCTATCATCATCCGAGGACTTACCTTCTGAAGCCTGTCGGTCCTTATACTTACATTTCTTGGGTATATCCGCCTGAAGACCAGTGGACGCCATACCGACAAACTTAGGCCAAACTCCAAAATGTTTAGCTAAAAGCCTAGCCCGATGATGAATAGTACGTGGATTAAAGGAGGCACAGAGATCACAATTAGGAACGCCGTGGTCAATGCCTAGACAAATAATACAATGGGAATGAAAAATCTCTATGGGAATCTGCTTTCCACAGGTAAGACAATTATTAACACTTCTAACATTTGTTAAGGCAAGAAAGAGGATCTCCAACGGGTACTTAGCTGTAGCAGACTTCAACTTTGTAATCCAGATCGGAAACGAAAAAGGTAAACTGCCGAACAGCACTCATGCAAGAAATGCTTCTTGCTTTGGGCTCCGCCAGCAAGTGAAGACTGAGGAAGTGACGTTGGCTTGGCTTCTTTCCTTTGTATTGGACACCCTGACGCCTCCATGTAACAGCCTGACGACAGCGGACGCCATTATTTACTTACTTTTGGTATTCTGGCCGATCGAGGGCTACCGGGGAGCCAGATAGCCCCAACTGGTTAGGACTGCAACAGTGAACATGGCTAACGAATATCAGCAGCCTAGCCTCTCATAAGGCTTCAAAGAATCTTGAGAGTTAAAGCAACCACAAACATCTTTAAGTCTTTACAGTGTCTCAGTTGGGACTGGTTCACTTACTTTAGACCCTTACAATGTCAGAGTCGGGTATCCCAGGCAATATCCAAGGCACTTGTCATTGGGGTATGATTGTGCTCGGGCAGTGAAAAATGTTAGGGCCCCTCATTAGTCCAGACCTCTATCATCCAAAGTTAGATGAACTGTGTGTGTAATTCTGTCCAGGGACTATACATAATGACCCCATCAGACCTTCAAGAACCACAGGATCATTCTCATATGAAGCTTCAAAGGTACTTTCACAATAGTGAGGCCACATAACCATGGGCCTGAAAGAATTCCTCACGGTCATGGAAAATATCTGTACTTGCAGAAGGAGAAAGCTCTCCAGAACTGTGGTTTCTCTCGGTAAATACATCTACATTGTACTTTTCTTTAGAATTACTCTGTGAAAAACTCTAGTTGTCTTCTGGGACAGACTTGATTTGGGCTGATGGAAGAAGAGCCTTCCCAGATTCCTTTAAAAAAGAATTACAGTAATCATTAGGTTCTCTTGGATTTTCTATTCCAACAAGGCATTAAGGAAGCAACTGTCTAGATATATATTTATGTCCCTCACTGGTCCTCAAATGAATTACCTCTGGTGCCAGGCATTTGTTAAATACCTAAAAAGGTGAGGAGGCAAAATGGAAAGTACAGTTCTGTAAGTAGAACTTACCATGACAGTAGATCTTTGAATGATCTACTGCTGCAGTGGCTCTTAGCTAGATGGGTTATATCCCGCCAAGGATATAACAAGCCAGCCAGCTTCAAAAGCTTTTAGGGTACCTTTACTTACACCTCCAAACTGTTAGGCAGGTTGAGTTGAAGAAAAGACAAGTTTGATACTAAATCTTTCAGAAGCTTTCTTTGTCAACACAGAGAGTGAGGAGTGAGCTCCTGCAAAATCAATGCTAGGAAGAACAAAAAATAAATGACTACACCTTGCCATAAAATACATCAAAAAAGAAGTGGAGATGGAGAGAGGGAGTCGGCTATAGCAACAGTGATCTTTCAAACATCTACTGTTATGTTAAATTTATTTATACAACTGCACTTTGTTCATAATATTAACCACTGCTGGAGCAGCCTTAGCTACATGGGTAGATTACCCTAGCTTAGTACTCTCTTTGGGAGGTGGAAGGAATAATCCCAAGTTTCCTAAGGAAATTGTCCTTAAAGTTATAGGGCTTTGCAAAAGAAACCATGCTGTAAAGAGGACCAGGTTGCAGCTTCTAGAATACTTCTAGAATCTAATTCCTTCCAAAAATACAGTTGATGCCAAAGCCTGGTAGAGTAGACATTGACCCTGCCTGGAACAGTTTTGTTGTGGTGAGTCTTTCGACTCACTCTTCTCTACAGGACTGCGTTCTGGTATGTCAACCATACACAACCCATACCTTAGACAACCACTTTGAAATAGCCTATTTTGACATAGTCTGTCCCTCTTTTACCTTCACAAAAGATGAATAACTAATCCAAAGATCTAAAAGATTTAATTCTGTCAAGATAGCACCTGAGTTGTCGCTGGACATCCAAGGTATGGAGTATCCTTTCTCCCTCATTTTTGGATTAAGGAAAAAAAATGGGAGATGGGCCAGTTTGGCATAAAGTAAATTTGGATACCACTTCAGGCATAAAAGTGATTAGTTCTCAAAGAATCCCTGTCCTTGTTGAAAAAGAGACAAGGATGATTCACCATAATAGTCTGCAACTCATACTCTTCTTGCAGAGGTTGGATAATCGGTTAAATGGTTCTCCTTGTTAAGAACCTCAAGTCAGCCAAGTTAGCTCGGGTTCAAATGGAGCAAGTGTTTGCTTCTCTAACACAAAATTAATATCCCAAGAAGGCCACTGGTTTTCTTGGAGGTCCCTTATGCAAAGCCCATCTTAAAAACATTTTGACATAAGAATGCATTGAAAGTGGAGCAGTCAGCTCGTTTAAATGGCAGATAAATAAACCTTGATAGAGGAGTAAGAAAGTGCCACAGGATAGTAACTCGCATTAAATATTCTAAAACCAGAGAACAATTACTCTTGAATGAGGGCAGATTATGTTCTTGGCATCAACTAGAAAACCTGTTCCATATGCTAATATGTGATTTTCCTGGAGCAGGCTTTCCTGCCTCCACTAGTACCTACTGCATGTTCATAGCAAACAGGTGCCTAAAACAAATTAAGACAATGTCATTCAGGTAAGTCAACTGAAGTTGATCTGTGTCAGAGTGTAACAAACTCCCCTGTTATTGTGCGGACAGAAACAGTCTGTGAGGAAGCTTGCAGTAATTGCTGGCCATTTCCAAAGGAGGAAGAACCAGTTGCCTGGGCCAGAAGACAGACAGTCACAGTAATGATCTTGAGAGATTCCTTCTGAATCTTCAGAAAGTACAGTTTTGTACATACCATAAATGTAGATGTTCGAAAAGCTATATACAGCTGCAGTCATAACAGATGGGTTCTCCCAAGTCACAGGCGGGTCCTCGTCAGCTTAATTCCAAAGTCTAGGGTCCGGCGTCGGGTTGTCAGCATCGCTTCTTTCCTGATCGCCAGTGCAACAGGGGTATAAAAGAATCCAGCCGGACGCCATTTTTCTTCAGTTTTTCTTGCCCCAGATGTCAGGTGCCCCCAGAAGAAAGGCAATACATAAAATTATGAAGTAATGCAATGCAATATAATCAAAACAGAAGCTGCAAGCAAATACACCATAAAGAATGCCCCTAGGAGGGAAGGAGGGAGGGAAACCTGGACTGCAGCTGTATTAGCACTCTAACATCTACATTTCTATGGTAGGTACAAAACTGTCAGCCTATGTTCATCGTGGGTACATACAGCTGTGCAAATAAGCAACAGGATGGGTAGAATCCCAAAGCTAAGAAAGGGTGGTAGGCACTGGGGGTGGAACTAGGAGGAGCCAAAATGCTGCAGTAAGACTGCAGTGGCAAAGCCTGCTCTAGATTTGGAGTATAATGGTAGGTTGTGAGTGTTTGGAGAAGGTATGCGTACAGAACTCCAAGTGGCTGCTTCCAAGATATCTGAAAAGTGGTGGAACTCCTCTGAGGAAGGCTGCAGAGGTGGCTGTGGCCCTGGTGGAATGAGTACTAATGCCTGTAGGAACAGTTTGGCCATGAAGGAATAGCAAAAAGCGTGTATGCAGTGGGCTATCCATTTGAGATTGTTTGCTTGGAAATTGGCTTTCTTGAGAGCTCCTACCGTGCCATAGGCCACAAAGAGCTGGTTCTGATTTTCTGAAAGGCTTTGTTCTGTCCAAATAATAACGCAGTTGCCTGTGGATGTCCAAGGAATGTGTAGTAATCTCTCCCTTTGTTTTGAGGATTGGGATAAAAAGTAGGTAAATGTATGGCCTGGATTTAAAGCTACCCTGGATACCACTTTTAGGCATAAAGGACGGGTTGGTTAGTGAATGAAACTCTGTCCTGATGGAAGATGATAAAGGCTGGACAGCCATGAGGGCCTGTAGTTCTGAAACTCTCCCGAGCTGAAGTGATAGCCAGAAGGAAAGCTGTTTTCCAGGACAAATATTGCAAATCTGATGAAGCAGCTGGCTCAAAAAGGAGGCAAAGTCAGTTTTTCCAGAATGAAATTTAGATCCCAAGCAGTATTGGTTGTTTCCTTTGGAGGTCTTAAATTCTTAGCCCCTCTGAGGAACTGTCTTAAGAGAGAGGGTGAGAGAATAAAGGAGGATCAGTGTTGTATTCTGCAGAAATGGCTGAGGCATGGATTTTGATGGAGGAGAACCAAAAGTCCACTGCTTAGTAGTTCAACCAAACATTGTAGTATTTGAGGTAAATTCAGTTTCTCCAGGAGTTCTGGCCCTTTTTCTCATTCCAGACACAAAAACGCTTTCCATTTTGGCGCGGTGGAGTAAACTTTTTTCTAGTTGATGGCCTTCTGGCCTCCAAAAATGACATCCTGCACCTCCTGAGAGTAGGGCCTGCTGTGATGCTAAGGAATCTTCCATGCGGCTAGATTGGAGTAAGTTTTTACAGCTGACTGTGAAGAAGTTTTTGAAGCTGTGCTGAGGTCAGAAGAAAGAGGCATTAGAGGCAGGATCCATGGAGGGAATAAGTCAGGCTCCTCAGGTGGGTACCAGTGTTGCTGTAGCAGAGTCCGGGAGCAATCACGGATCATCTTTGGTCTGTCTGCTCTGGTCTTCAATAGACTTTGGGGCAGCAGAGGAAGAAGGCGGAGCGCATAAACTGTCATTGATGTCCAGCTGAAAGAGAGATCGTCCTCTCCAGGCCTCTTTGGGTGGAAGGTCCCCTCGAGCAGAATTTTTGTCAATTGATGATTTTTGTGGGAGGCAAAGAGATGTCTGGCCTTCCCCATTCTTGGATTATTTCTGTAAAACTTTTACGGATGCAACATCCATTCGCAGGCTGGATCTGTCATATTCCTAAGCTTAGGTTGTCTGCCATGTGATGTTTTACTTGCCTGGCAAGTACTGTGCTGTAGTTCCATTTAGAAGTCCATGGCCATGTTCCAAGAGTGATATGGCCAGTCTGCATAGGGGATAGGAATGTGTTCCTCCCTGCTTGTTTATGTACCACATAACTTTGTGGTGTTGTCCCTGGGTTCTTATCAATAGTTGACCTGGTTGTGTAGAAGGTCCTTGAAAGCCATAATAGCATTTATTACTGCTAGCATTTCTTTTGGGACCACCATTGCCCTGAATGCACCGGGTTCACGCTATGTAATAAGCTACTCCCCAGGCATATGATCCTGCTGCCTGTTGTGATGACTTGATTTGCTTGAGGCTTTGCTGAATGATGGAAGACCTGTGTTTGTAGCACATGCTTTAGCCCACCACAGAAATTTCCTTTTGCAGACATGGAAGTAGTGGTAATGATTGTTTCCAAACTGTGGCTGTGTTGAGACCATATGTTTTTAGGTACCATTAGCGTAGTTTCTCATATGCAGCTTTGCACATGGGATTAGCAAGATGCACAGATGCCATGAACCCCAGAAGCCTGCAGCATTTTCACTGCAGTCAGCCTGGTTGCAATTTGCCAGTCATCTTGAAATATTGAATTAGTTGCCCCTGCTTCTCTGGCGTGAGGTGGTGGCCATCTGGGTGTTTGTATGTCCAAATTGGCACCCAGGAAAATTATATTTCGGGAAAGAAGAGGTATTAGCCTGTGATTTCTCTTTGTTGACTGTGTATCCCAGAGAGTTTAATAACATTATTACACAAGCCAGATGTTTCAGAAGAATGTAACGCTTGCTGTCCGGGCTTGTATCAGGCAGTCGTCCATATAAGGGTATATTTGCGCCGCTTGAAGAGTCTGCAGTAGGCAATTACTGATGCCAGGCATTTGCGTGAATACTCTGAAACTTAGTAGATAAGTCAAAGGGCAATGCAGAGAATTGATAACGGGTTGAACCTGCAAGAAATCTGAGGTATCTTCTGCAATTTTGTCTGATTGGGACATGCAGGTGGCTGCCTCCTTGAGGTCCAATGTTACCAGCCAAGACTCCTTGCCCAGCATGAGGAAGAAGTTGCTATTAGAGTGAGCATCTTGAATTTTTAGTGGCAATGAAAGTAGGAATGTGTTTTAGGATGGAAAATCCAAAATAGGTCTCCAAATCTTTTCCCTTCCTTTGGCACCAGAAATAGCCTGGAATAAAAACCTTGACCTTTGTTGGGTGACCTAGGTTACCTCTTAGAATAGCTTTCTTGTTTATAAGATCTGAAGAGTGCTTTGCTTTGTGCCTCTGCCCGCGCTTTGATTGTGTGTGGCGACAGATTTTGGCATGCCTCTAATTTTGGAAGGGTATGAAAGTGGAATTTGTAGCCTCTGTTTATAATGTCCAGGGATCCATTTGTCCTTTGTGACAACATGTACCCAATTTTTTGAGAATAGTGCCAGCTTTCCTCCTAAAAGAGGGGGCTAAGCCATTTGAGACCTGGTTGTGGCCTGCCAAAGGGGAAGAGTCATTGGGTTTGCTTTTCCTGTGAAAGATTGTGAGTTGTCCTCACCACACTGCTTGTGTAGTAGGAGCTTGCCATTGTCTGCCTCTGTAATGCGATCCTTGTGGTTGTTCTCAAAGGCGCCTGCATCTGCCTCCTTTGGGGTCTGTCCGTGGCAGGAAAGGGACCAAAGTTTTTGGAAGGCCAATTTCTACTAAAACATTGGTGGGTTGAACCTGCAGAAATTCCTTTCACAGTTTGCATTGATTTAGCTTTTCCTCCATTTTCGTGCATTACTTCCTCAGCATTTGCCCCAAATAGTACACATCCTTTTTGAAGGGGGCGTGCCTAGTAATTTAGCTTTGACATGATCAGGCAAGGTTTGTAAAAAGAAAGTGGCAGGTATAAATAAGTTCCTAGATTCCCTGTCACAAGGAACAGGATTTTTAGTAACAGTGGCCTTAACTCCTTTAGGGCCTTGAGAAATAACCTCAGGATCAGCCAACGAATTCCTTAAAAGAAACAGATGAGAATCGGGGACCCTATAGTACCGATCAGGTTTCCTGAGAGCAGAAGGAACCGAATTTGGAGTTAAGGAATTTTCCATGAAAAAATCATCAACCACCTCCAACACTGGGGGAATAGCCAGAGACGTATGCTGATGTAAATCCAAAAACTCCCAATTCTTTTCTTAGACTGGGGACAGTCCGGTCTTTCCCCATTTAAAATGCTCCAGACTTTCCCCATTTAAAATGCTCCCTGAGAGTATTCAAAGTATCACCAAAAGAGAAATCCTCTGGGGGAGAAACAGAAGGGATGGACTCCTCTACATCTGAATCCTCAAAAGGAGAAAGGCCTGAGACACTTCCTCTTCATCAGCAGAAATGCTAGAAGTATCACAGCCAGAAAAAGACAAAGCCTCAGGAGAAACCTCCCTGCTCCTCTTAGAAGGGAGGAGGCTGTGAACCTCTAATAAAAGATCATTGGCCATTTTAACCATCTGGGATTGAGGGGACAGAAAAGAAACTGGAGCCTGCTTTTTCACAGGCTTACGACTGGAAGATTTACCTGCAAGTTTAAGGACTCAGGAGGGGGGGCTGGCAACAGCCGAAGTCACAGTAGAGGTAGTCGGTAAGAGCTTGCTGTCTGAACGAAGAACAGAGGCCTCTGACACCAGAGTCAGCTTAGTGGTTCCGGATCCAGCTGAAGAGGTGACAGGAGAGATGTCAGAAGGCAAAATGGAGGCCAGAGGCTCATCAGAGGCCTGCGGTTGAAAATCTGCAGACTGCACGGGCTGCAAAGGCACCTCACTAGCTACCGCATGACTGGCAACCATCCTATCATCATCCGAGGACTTACCCTTCTGAAGCCTGTCGCGGTCCTTATACTTACATTTCTTGGGTATATCCGAAGCCTGAAGACCAGTGGACGCCATACCGACAAACTTAGGCCAAACTCCAAAATGTTTAGCTAAAAGCCTAGCCCGATGATGAATAGTACGTGGATTAAAGGAGGCACAGAGATCACAATTAGGAACGTCGTGGTCAATGCCTAGACAAATAATACAATGGGAATGAAAATCTCTATGGGGAATCTGCTTTCCACAGGTAAGACAATTATTAACCTTTTCTAACATTTGTTAAGGCAAGAAAAGAGGATCTCCAACGGGGTACTTAGCTGTAGCAGACTTCAACTTTGTAATCGGAATCGGAAACGAAAAAAGGTAAACTGCCGACCAGCACTCATGCAAGAAATGCTTCTGCTTTGGGCTCCGCAGCAAGGAAGACTGAGGAAGTGACGTTGGCGGCTTCCTTTTGTATTGGACACCCTGACGTCCTTTACAACTGACGACAGCGGACGTCATATTTACTTACTTTTGGTATTCTGGCCGATCGAGGGCTACCGGGAGCCAGATAGCCCCACTGGTTAGGACTGCAACAGTGAAACACGAACATCAGCAGCCTAGCCTTCACAAGGCTTCAAAAGTCTTGAGAGTTAAAGCAACCACAAACATCTCTTAAGTTCATACAGTGTCTCAGTTGGGACTGGTTCATTTACTTTAGACCCTTACAATGTCAGAGTCGGTCCCCAGGCAATATCCAAGGCACTTGTCATTGGGGTATGATTGTGCTCGGGCAGTGAAAATGTTAGGCCCTCATTAGTCCAGACCTCTATCATCCAGCAGATGAACTGTGTGTGTAATTCTGTCCAGGGACTATACATAATGACCCCATCAGACCTTCAAGAACCACAGGATCATTCTCATATGAAGCTTCAAAGGTACTTTCACAATAGTGAGGCCACATAACCATGGGCCTGAAAGAATTCCCTCACGGTCATGGAAAATATCTGTACTTGCAGAAGGAGAAAGCTCTCCAGAACTGTGGTTTCTCTCGGGTAAATACATCTTACATTGTACTTTCTTTAGAATTACTCTGTGAAAAACTCTAGTTGTCTTCTGGGACAGACTTGATTTGGGCTGATGGAAGAAGAGCCTTCCCAGATTCCGAAAAGAATTACAGTAATCATTAGGTTCTCTTGGATTTTCTATTCCAACAAGGCATTAAGGAAGCAACTGTCTAAGTATATTTATGTCCCTCACTGGTCCTCAAATGAATTACCTCTGGTGCCAGGCATTTGTTAAATACCTAAAAAGGTGAGGAGGCAAAATGGAAAGTACAGTTCTGTAAGTGAACTTACCATGACAGTAGATCTTTGAATGATCTACTGCTGCAGTGGCCTTAGCTAGATGGGTTATATCTTGCCAAGGATATAACAGCCAGCCAGCTTCCAAAGCTTTAGGGTACCTTCTACACCTCCAAACTGTTAGGCAGGTTGAGTTGAAGAAAAGACAAGTTTGGATACTAAATCTTTCAGAGCTTTCTTGTCAACACAGAGAGGGAGGCTGAGCCCTGCAAAATCAATGCTAGGAAGAACAAAAAAATAAATGACTACACCTTGCCATAAATACATCAAAAAAGAAGTGGAGATGGAGAGAGGGAGCGGCTATAGCAACAGTGATCTTTCAAACATCTACTGTTATGTTAAATTTACTTATACAACTGCACTTTGTTCATAATATTAACCACTGCTGGAGCAGCCTTAGCTACATGGGTAGATTACCCTAGCTTAGTACTTTTGGGAGGTGGAAGAATAATCCAAGTGCCCCTGGGAAATTGTCCTTAAAGTTATAGGGCTTTGCAAAAGTATGTAAAGAGGACCAGGTTGCAGCTTCTAGAATACTTCTAGAATCTAATTCCTTCCAAAAAATACAGTTGATGCCAAAGCCCTGGTAGAGTAGACATTGACCCTGCCTGGAACAGTTTTGTTGTGGTGAGTCTTTCGACTCCTTCTTACAGGACTGCGTTCTGGTATGTCAACTACACAACCCATACCTTAGACAACCACTTTGAAATAGCCTATTTTGACATAGTCTGTCCCCTCTTTTTACCTTCACAAAAGATGAATAACTAATCCAAAGATCTAAAAGATTTAATTCTGTCAAGATAGCACCTGAGTTGTCGCTGGACATCCAAGGTATGGAGTATCCTTTCTCCCTCATTTTTGGATTAAGGAAAAAAAATGGGGAGATGGGCAGTTTGGCATAAAGTAAATTTGGATACCACTTCAGGCATAAAAGGATTAGTTCTCAAAGAATCCCTGTCCTTGTTGAAAAAGAGACAAGGATGATTCACCATAATAGTCTGCAACTCATACTCTTCTTGCAGAGGTTGGATAAATCGGTTAAATGGTTCTCCTTGTTAAGAACCTCAAGTCAGCCAAGTTAGCTGGTTCAAATGGAGCAAGTGTTTGCTTCTCTAACACAAAATTAATATCCCAAGAAGGGGCCACTGGTTTTCTTGGAGGTCCCTTATGCAAAGCCCATCTTAAAAACATTTTGACATAAGAATGCATTGAAAGTGGAGCAGTCATGCTTAAATGGCAGATAAATAAACCTTGATAGAGGAGTAAGAAAGGCCACAGGATAGTAACTCGCACAAATATTCTAAAACCAGAGAACAATTACTCTTGAATGAGGGCAGATTATGTTCTTGGCATCAACTAGAAAACCTGTTCCATATGCTAATATGTGATTTTCTAAGAGCAGGCTTTCCTGCCTCCACTAGTACCTACTGCATGTTCATAGCAAACAGGTGCCTAAAACAAATTAAGACAATGTCATTCAGGTAAGTCAACTGAAGTTGATCTGTGTCAGAGTGTAACAAACTCCCCTGTTATTGTGCGGACAGAAACAGTCTGTGAGGAAGCTTGCAGTAATTGCCCTGGCCATTTCCAAAAGGAGGAAGAACCAGTTGCCTGGGCCAGAAGACAGACAGTCACAGCAATGATCTTGAGAGATTCCTTCTGAATCTTCAGAAAGTACAGTTTTGTACATACCATAAATGTAGATGTTCGAGTGCTAATACAGCTGCAGTCATAACAGATGGGTTCTCCTGCCGTCAGGCGGGTCCTCGGTCAGCTTAATTCCAAAGTCTAGGTCCGGCGTCGGTTGTCGTCGCTTCTTTCCTGACGTCAGTGCAACAGGGGTATAAAAGAACCAGCCGACGCCATTTTCTTCAGTTTTTCTTGCCCCAGATGTCAGGTGCCCCCAGAAGAAAGGCAATACATAAAATTATGAAGTAATGCAATGCAATATAATCAAAAAACAGTAGTTGCAAGCAAATACACCATAAAAGAATGCCCCTAGAGGGGAAGGAGGGAGGGAAACCTGGACTGCAGCTGTATTAGCACTCTAACATCTACATTTATGGTAGGTACAAAACTGTACTATGTTCATCGTGCATACAGCTGCAGTCATAACAGATGGGTAGAATCCCAAAGCTAAGAAAGGGGTGGTAGGCACTAGGTGGAACTAGGAGGAGCCAAAATGCCGTGCAAGACTGCAGTGGCAAAGCCTGCTCTAGATTTGGAGTATAATGGTAGGTTGTAGTGTTTGGAGAAGGTATGCACAGAACTCCAAGTGGCTGCTTCCAAGATATCCTTGGTAGGAACTCCTCTGAGGAAGGCTGCAGAGGTGGCTGTGGCCCTGGTGGAATGAGTACTAATGCCTGTAGGAACAGTTTGGCCATGAAAGGAATAGCAAAAGCGTATGCAGTGGGCTATCCATTTTGAGATTGTTTGCTTGGAAATTGGCTTTCTTGGAGCTCCTACCGCATAGGCCACAAAGAGCTGTTCTGATTTTCTGAAAGGCTTTGTTCTGTCCAAATAATAACGCAGTTGCCTGTGGATGTCCAAGGAATGTAGTAATCTCTCCCCTTTGTTTTGAGGATTGGGATAAAAAGTAGGTAAATGTATGGCCTGATTTAAAGCTACCCTGGATACCACTTTAGGCACAAAGGACGGGTTGGTTCAGAATGAAACTCTGTCCTGATGGAAGATGATAAAAGGCTGGACAGCCATGAGGGCCTGTAGTTCTGAAACTCTACGAGCTGAAGTGATAGCCAGAAGGAAAGCTGTTTTCCAGGACAAATATTGCAAATCTGATGAAGCAGCTGGCTCAAAAGGAGGCAAAGTCAGTTTTTCCAGAATGAAATTTAGATCCCAAGCAGGTATTGGTTGTTTCCTTGGAGGTCTTAAATTCTTAGCCCCTCTGAGGAACTGTCTTAAAAGAGGGTGAGAGAATAAAGGAGGATCAGTGTTGTATTCTGCAGAAATGGCTGAGGCATGGATTTTGATGGAGGAGAACGAAAAGTCCACTGCTTAGTAGTTCAGCCAAATATTGTAGTATTTGAGGTAAATTCAGTTTTCCAGGGTTCTGGCCCTTTTTCTCATTCCAGACACAAAAACGTTTCCATTTTGCGGAGTAAACTTTTCTAGTTGATGGCCTTCTGGCCTCCAAAATGACATCCTGCACCTCCTTGGAGAGTAGGGCCTGCTGTGATGCTAAGGAATCTTCCATGCGGCTAGATTGAGTGTTTTTAGCTGACTGTGAAGAGTTTTGAAGCTGTGCTGAGTCAGAAGAAGAGGCATTAGAGGCAGGATCCATGGAGGGGAATGAGTCAGGCTCCTCAGGAGTGGGTACCAGTGTTGCCTTGGCAAGTCCGGAGCAATGCGGATCATCTTTGGTCTGTCTGCTCTGGTCTTCAATAGGACTTTGGGCAGCAGAGGAAGAGGCGGGAAGGCATAAACTGTCATTGATGTCCAGCTGAAAGAGAGATCGTCCACTCTCCAGGCCTTTGGGTGGAAGGTCCTCGAGCAGAATTTTGTCAATTGATGATTTTTGTGGGAGGCAAAGAGATGTCTGGCCTTCCCCATTCTTGGATTATTTCTGTAAAAACTTTTGGATGCAACATCCATTCGTGTGGATCTGTCATATTCCTGCTTAGGTTGTCTGCCAGCGTGTTTTACTTGCCTGGCAAGTACTGTGCTTGTAGTTCCATTTGTAAGTCCATGGCCATGTTCCAAAGTGATATGGCCAGTCTGCATAGGGGATAGGAATGTGTTCCTCCCTGCTTGTTTATGTACCACATAACTGTGGTGTTGTCCGTTCTTATCAATAGTTGACCTGGTTGTAGAAGGTCCTTGAAAGCTATAATAGCATTTATTACTGCTAGCATTTCTTTTTGGGACCATTTGCCCTGAATGCACCGGTCTGCCATGTGCGCCCCCCAGGCATAGTCCGAAGCGTCTGTTGTGATGACTTGATTTGCTTGAGGCTTGCTGAATGGAAGACCTGTGTTTGCTTGACATGCTTGAGCCCACCACAGAAATTCCTTTTGCAGACATGGAAGTAGTGGTATTATTGTTTCCAAACTGTGGCTGTGTTGAGACCATATGTTTTTTAGGTACCATTGTAGTTTTCTCATATGCAGCTTTGCACATGGGATTAGCAAGATGCAAGATGCCATGAACCCCAGAGCCTGCAGAATTTTCCTTGCAGTCAGCCTGGTGCAATTTGCCAGTGTCTTGAAATATTGAATTAGTTGCCCCTGCTTCTCTGGCGTGAGGTAGGCCATCTGGGTGTTTGTGTCCAAATTGGCACCCAGGAAAATTATATTTCGAGAGGGTATTAGCCTTGATTTCTCTTTGTTGACTGTGTATCCCAGAGAGTTTAATAACATTATTACACAAGCCAGATGTTTCAGAAGAATGTGCTTGCTGTCCGCTTGTATCAGGCAGTCGTCCATATAAGGGTATATTTGTATCCCTTGAAGTCTGCAGTAGGCAATTACTGATGCCAGGCATTTCGTGAATACTCTGGGCGCAGTAGATAAGTCAAAGGGCAATGCAGAGAATTGATAACGGGTTGAACCTGCAAGAAATCTGAGGTATCTTCTGCAATTTTGTCTGATTGGGACATGCAGGTATGCCTCCTTGAGGTCCAATGTTACCAGCCAAGACTCCTTGCCCAGCATGGGAAGAAGTTGCTGTAGAGTGAGCATCTTGAATTTTGGTACGAGTAGGAATGTGTTTAGGATGGAAAAATCCAAAATAGGTCTCCAATCTTTTCCCTTCCTTGGCACCAGAAATAGCCTGGAATAAAAACCTTGACCTTGTTCGTGTAGGTACCTCTTGAATAGCTTTCTTGTTTATAAGATCTGAAATTTGCTTTTGTGCCTCTGCCCTTTGATTGTGTGGCAGTTTTGGCATGCCTCTCATTTTTGGAAGGGTATGAAAGTGGAATTTGTAGCCTCTGTTTATAATGTCCAGGATCCATTTGTCCTTTGTGACAACATGCCAATTTTTTGAGAATAGTGCCAGCTTTCCTCCTAAGGGGGCTGCCATTTGAGACCTGGTTGGCCTGCAAAGGGGAAAGTCATTGGGT
Source organism: Protopterus annectens (assembly GCF_019279795.1). Classification (NCBI taxonomy): domain Eukaryota; kingdom Metazoa; phylum Chordata; order Ceratodontiformes; family Protopteridae; genus Protopterus; species Protopterus annectens. The sequence continues at coordinate 389,051,542 of NC_056729.1, forward strand.
TTGCTTTCTGAAAGATTGTGAGTTGTCCTCACCACCTCTTTGTGTAGGAGCTTGCCATTGTCTGCCTCTGTACGATCCTTGTGGTTGTTCTCGGCGCCTGCATCTGCCTCTTTGGGGTCTGTCCGTGGCAGGAAAGGACCAGTTTTTGGAAGGCCAATTTCTACTAAAACGTGGTGGTTGAACCTGCAGAAATTCTTTCACAGTTTGCATTGATTTAGCTTTTTCCTCCATTTTTCGTAATACTTCCTCAGCATTTGCCCCAAATAGTACATCCTTTTGAAGGGGGGCGTCTAGTAATTTAGCTTTGACATGATCAGGCAAGGTTTGTTCCTTGAGCCAAGCATGCCTGCGTATGACTGAGCCTGTAACAGCAGCTCTACATGAGGCCTCTAGAGCATCAAAACCACATTGTAAGGTATGTTTACCCACTTGTTCTGCACTATGCATCAAATCCTGCAACTCCTTCAAGTCTGGTTGTTCAGGTTGTGACATCTTACTTTTCAATTGAGATAACAGAAACTGTTGATATTTTAGCATATGAAACTGACAGTTTAAGGCCCTTATTGTTAAGGTAGCCGAGGTATATACCTTTTTTCCCCACCTTTCTAAGGATCTGGAATCTCTCTCGGAAGGCAATGGATTTTTGGCAATGGAAGCCTCAACTCCCTTGGGTCCCTGTGAGATGGTTTCTAGGTCAGCAGCATGGCTTTTGTAAAGAAATCGGTGCGAGTCAGGAACCCTGTAGTACCTGTCAGGCTTAACTGGAGCTGGAGGTAGAGAGTCCGGGTTAAGGCAGGCCTCCGAGTAAACATCATCTAGGATATCCAAGACAGGAGGTATAGCCAGAGGCCTGTGCTGGGGTAACAAAAGAAATTCCCTGAGCCTTTTCTTGGAATCTGAATAATCCTGGCCTTCCCAGTGGAAGCGTTCCCTTAAGGTATGCAAAGTTTCCCCAAATGAGAAATCCTCAGGGGGGGATACAGATACAGAAGGAATAGACTCCTCTGCATCAGAGTCTTCAAAAGGGGAGTAAGCCTGTTCCTGATCATCAGAGTGGTCTGAAATAATGGATCCCTGATCAGAGGAGGGGGAATCTTCCTCCACTCTGGGCCTTTTGTCCGGAGGTGGCTGAGAACCTCTGATTAGAGTAATTAAATCCTCAGCCATTTTAAGCATCTGTCTCTTAGGCATGGGGCCTGGAGATGGGCCCTGTGTAACTGGTCTCTTAGGGTGCATGGTTGCTTTAGACTTGGTGAAAGCCTTGATAGAGAAAGAGGAGGAAGGTCTGAAGACACCTTGAGTGAAGGTGGACCTGTCCATATTCTGTGTTTCAACGCCAAGAGTGGCTTTGGTATCTGTAGTCGGGGTGTGGGCAGAGGAGCCTGCGACCTCGAGTACAGGAGACACCGCCAAAGATGTGCCGTCGGTAGTCAGGGGATGCGTAGGCGCCTCACTGAGAACCGGACCATGTGTAGTCGGCTTTGGCGTGGTGTCGGTAGAGGCCACGGACCTCGAGTGTCAGTCCTTGTCTTTGCATTTTTTAGACAAAACCGGTGTCGGAGTATCCGACGACATGGTATAGTTAAATGCTTTCCCAAAAAAATGCTGGGCGAACTCCGCCCGACGCTTAATAGTGCGTTTGATGAATGTAGCACAACAGTGACAGACCGAGACGTCGTGGTCTGGGCCTAAACAAGGTATACAGGGGGAATGGAAATCCTTATGCGGTATTTGCTTCCCACAAGAAATACAATTATTAACTGTCTGACATTGGTCTGAGGCAAGAAAAGTTTCCCCAACGGGGTACTTAGCTTTCGGTTTTCCAAATTTTTCGTAATCTCAGGAGCTGGCCGACCGGCACTTGCAAACTGCTTCTGCTTCGGGCACCGCCCGGCAAGAAAGACTGAAGAAAATGGCGTTGGCTGGTTCTTTTATACCCCTGTCACACTGACGTCAGGGAAGAAGCGACGACAACCGACGCCGGACCTAGACTTTGGAATTCGGCCGACCGAGGACCCGCCTGATGGCAGGAGAACCCATCTGTTATGACTGCAGCTGTATGCACGATGAACATCTACCCTACATATTACCAGAAAGGATGGAAAAGCATACAGAAGCATTCCTATCCAAGGAAAAGAAAAGGCATTTGTGTTCCAGGCTTTCTTGCATGGGGTCCTGCAGCAGAGTCTTGCCAGCTAACTGTTCAGAGAAGAGGCAAATAAGTCTACTTAAGGAACTCCCCACAGATGGATCAAATTTTGGAAGACCCCTTGATCTACTTTCCATTTGTGAGGGTCTTTGTCCTGCTCTGCTTGTCCACTACACAGTTTTGCTCTGATGGAATGCAGGATGCCTGTATAGTGAGTGTGTGCTGTGAAGCTATATACCAAGCCAACATGGCTAGTCTGCAGAGGGAGTACAACCTGGTTCCCCCTTGCTTGTTGATGTACCATGACTAATGTACTGTCTAACAACCTGAATAGGTCCCGAGGACAAAAGATGATTCAGAGAATTGCGAGCCTTGATCAGTATTTGCATCTGTTTTTGATGTCCCACATATCTCACTTTTAACCATCGTGAAACTGCTCCCCAAGCAGAAATCTGATGCATCTGTGGTGACTGACTGCTTTGGAATAGGGAGGGAGTAAGGGAGACCTGGATTTAGGGATTTTTGTTCGCTGCGCTAAAGAGACTTCAGATACCACTGTATCTTTCTCATGCAGAGTCTCTCTCTCATGCAGAGTCTTGCCAGGAGTAGCACAAGAATCATAGAAGCCATGAAACCGAAAATCCTGAGATATTCTCTTGCAGTGACAGAAGTTGAGTGGAAAACCCTAGAAATTGATCTAGACATAGATCTAATTTTTCTGTGGGGGAAAAAAACGTTTTGCATCATGGTGTCTAGCTGACATCCCAGAAATGCAATCCTGTGATAAGGAGTCAGGAAAGACTTCCAAATGCCAGAATACCATATTGTATAAGAGATCCCTCACCAGAGAAAAAGAAAGAGAGAGAGAGAGAAAAAAAAACAGATTCCTGACACTGATAAAGACTCTGCAAAGATAAGCGGGTTGGCTAAATATGGGAAAAAATGTGGATACCTATAAGCTAGAACTTGAGCTAAACACCTTGTGAACACTCTTGGTGCAGTGTACAGTCCAAAGGGTAAGGCAGGGAACTGACAATTTGATCCAGATACACAAAACCTTAAGAAATGTCTGAAATCTGAAAGAACAGGAATGTGAGGATAACTCATCTTTTAAAATCTAGTGTTACCAAGAAACGTGAAAGAGGAAGAAGTGGTAACAGGCTGTTAAGTGACATCACTTTTAATTTGGGCACCGTCACAAACAGGTTTAGGAAAGAAAGATCTAGAACTGTTCTCCAAGAATTTTCTTTCTTTTTTGGCAATAAAAGCATTCTTGAATAAAACTCCTTTACCATCTGGAAAAAAGGAAATTACAGTTGTGTACACTTACCATAAATGTAGATGTTAGAGTGTATTCACTGTTGCAGTCATCACACTTTGGTATTCGTGGCGACTGAGGGCTACCTGCAGGCAGATAACCCGAGACTTAGTGTTTCTGTGTCGGTTGCTGTTGCTCCAGGACGGACATCAGGTCGTTGGAGTATAAAAACAGGCAGCCGACACCATTACATCCGTTTTTCTTGGCCCAAATGTCAGGAGCCCCCAATAGGGAGCTAAGTTATGGTGGAAAAAACACCACCAGTAAAAAGTAAATACCAATAGCCCTGCAAAGAGTGAGTAAGAGAGAGAGAGAGAGGGAGAGAAGGAGAAAGAGAGAGACAGACAAGGGGGGGCTAGAGGGTGGGAAACCAGGACTGCAACAGTGAATACACTCGAACATCTACAGTTATGGTAAGTGTATACAACTGTAAAATGTTCGTGTTTCACTGTTGCAGACATCACCCTTGGGTTGATTCCCAAAGCTGAAGAGTGGGTGGAGGCAGTCAAGAAGAGTTGGGGCTGGCTAGCATGCCCTGCAGGACTGCTGTTGCAAAACCCGCCCTGGATTTGGAAAAGATAGGCAGGTGGTAATGCTTGGAGAAGGTGTGAACAGAACTCCAGGTAGCAGCTTCCAAAATGTCCCTGGTAGGGAAACCCCTGAGAAATGCTGTAAAGGTAGAAGTTGCCCTAGTGGAATGCCTTCTGGCCCCCTGAGGGGTTGGTTTCCCATGGTGTTTAACAGACATGGATACAGTGTGCTAGCCATTTGGAAATGATTTGTTTAGATATGGCCTTGCCCACTGCCCCTGGTGCAAAACTGACTAGTACCTGTTCAGATTTCCTGAAGGGCTTAGTCCTATATCAAGGTAGAATCTGAGCTGTCTGTGCATGTCTAAAGAGTGCAGGATCTTTTCCCCCTTTACTTTGAGGATTAGGAAAGAAGGTTGGCAAATGGATAGCTTTGTTGAGAGCTACACTGGACACCACTTTAGGCATAAAAGTAGGGTTAGTCCGGAGGGAGACCCTGTCAGCATGAAAAATAATGAAGGGTTCCACAGCCATAATTGCTCGTAACTCAGACACTCTTCTGGCTGAAGTGATGGCCAGAAGCAAGGCTGTTTTCGAAGAGAGGAATTTTAACTCTGCAGGCTCAAAGTGGGGGAGAGAGTGAGCTTTTCCAGTACAAAGTTAAGGTCCCAAGCAGGGCTGGGGGCTCTCCTTGGTGGCCTTAAATTGTTGGAACTGTTTGATGAGAGGGTGAGCGAAGAGAGGTGGCTCAGTGTTGTAATGAGCCAAGATGGCAGAGGCATGGATCTTAATGGAAGAGAAGGGTAGGCCTCTGTGGAGTAGATCTGCTACTTAATCCAAGATTAGAGGTAAGGAGGGCAGTGCTGTGTCCATTCCTTTAGACTGAATCCAGGAACAATACCTTTCCCACTTATCAGCATAGGATTTCCTTGTACTGGGTCTTCTGGCTTTAAGAATGACATCCAGCACCTGCTGGCTTAGGCTGGTCACAGGGGGAGAATTCAAGGAATAAGCCAGGCTGCAAGGTTCAGGGTTTGCAGTTGGGGAGGTCAGATCTATCCCTAATGCTGAGTGAGGAGGGTTGGGATCTGAGGTAGGTGCCAAGGTGGCATCGGTGACGGGCTGCACAAAAGTGGGTACCAGTGCTGGCGTGGCCTGTCTGGGGCAATCAGGATTGCCCTTGGTCTGTCCTGTCTTATCTTGAGTAATATTCTTGAAAGAGGCAGAGGGGGAAAAGCATACACTGAAAGGTTTACCCACTGGAAGGATATGGCATCCACTTTCCAGGCCCTGCTGTGAAGTGTCCTGGTGCAGAATTTGTTAGATCTGGTGATTGTAGGAGGAGGCAAAAAGGTCCACCTCCAGGGTCCCCCACTTCTGGGTTAGAAGGTTGAAAATGCTAGGGTCTAATTGCCACTCATGTGGGTCTAAGAGATTTCTGCTTAAGTTGTCTGCCAGAGAGATTTGCTTGCCTGGCAGGAACAGAGCTTGCAGATGAATATGCATGTCCAAGGCTGTGTTCCACAGAGTCATGGCTAGCCTGCACAGTAGGTAAGAGTGGGTTCCCCCCTGCTTGCTGATGTACCACATAACTGTGGTGTTCTGTTTTTATTAGCAGGGGTCCTGGTGAGAGTAAGGCTCTGAAAGCTGTCAGGATGTGCTGAACAGCTAGCATCTCTTTGGTTGATGTGCAGATGAATTTGACTTGGGCTCCAGTGGCTCTGAATGTACTTGTCATCCAAATGTGCACCCCCCCCAGGCATAGTCTGATGAGTCTGTGGTTAGGGTCTGGGTGGCGTGGGGTTATGTAAAAAGAAGTCCCTTGCTGTGGTTGCATACTGCTACCCACCAAAGAAACTCTGTCCTTAGACAAGGTATGATGGTTTCCAGGTTCTGAGAATGTTGGCACCAAAGACTTTTTAAGTACCATTGTAGTTTCCTCATATGCAGTCTGGCCTATGGAATTAGTAGAATGCAAGAGGCCATGAATTCTAGAGCCTGCAGGATTTTCCTTGCAGATAGCTGGGTTCTGGTGGCCATTTGAGCAAAGTAGTCCATTAGACAGGCTTGTTTTTCTGGAGTAAGGAATGCCATCTGGGATGCTGTGTCCAAGCTTGCTCCCAGGAATACAATCTTTTGACTGGGGTTTTGATTTCTTTTCATTGATGGTGTACCCCAGTGAGATTATAAGGTTCTTTACAAATGTCAGGTGCTGCAATAGCTTTTCCTGACTGTCTGCCTGAATCAGGCAATCGTCCAAGTAAGGGTATATTTGAAATTTTCTCGGTCTGCAACAGGCAATGGCTGGAGTCAGGCATTTTGTGAAGACTATGGGAGCAGTGGATAAGCCAAAGGGAAGTGCAGAGAACTGATAATGTATATATCCTGCCCTGAAATGTAGATATTTCCTACCTGATTCCCTGATTGTGATGTGCAGATAGGCTTCTTTTAGGTCTAGGGTGGCTAACCAGGCATCTTTGGACAGCACAGGAAGAGGTGCTGAAAGGTGAGCATTTTGAATTTTGGTACCACAAGGAAGGTGTTTAGAATGGAAAGATCTAGGACTGGGTGCCAAGTGCCCTCTTTTCTGGGTACCAGGAAAAGTCTGGAATAAAACCCTTGACCTATCTTGTTCTGCAGGAACAGGTTGAATTGCCCTTATGGAGAGCAGGGATTGAACTTGGTTTTGTGCCTCTGCAAAACTGGTTTGGAAGAAGGTCTGGGAACCCTTTTGGGGTTGGCAGTGTGTGGAAGTAAAATTAGTATCCCTGGGATAAAATGTTGATGACCCATTGGTCTTTGGTGATGGGAGGTCCAGTTTTTTGCATGGTGGGCAAGTTTTCCTCCTAGGGGCATGAGCAATTGGGCAGAGGTGAGGAGTGGAGTTGAGAAGTCATTGTGAATTCTTTCCATAAGTGGGTGGCTTAGCACTCCCTGTTTTAGAAGTGGAGGTACTCCATTGCTTAGATCTCTGCATACCCTGAGACTGTAATCTGGGGGGAGTCCGTTTCCCCTGGGTCTAGTTTGAGATGGCCTTGAGGGGGGCTGGAAAGGACCAATGTTTTGATGGGCAATGCCTACTGAATCTTGGAGTCTGCACCTGCAAAAAATCTTTGCCTGTCTGCATAGACTTAGCTTTTTCTTCCATCTTTTTTAGAATCTCTACTGCTTTGGTGCCAAACAAATTGTCCCTATTCAAAGGAACATCTAGTAATTTTGATTTCACACTGTCTGTTCCTTAAGCCAAGCATGCCTTCTCAGTACAGAACCAGTGACTGCTGCCCTGCAAGATGCTTCTAGGGCGTCAAACCCACATTGCAAGGTGTGCTTGCCGACTTGGCTTGCAGAATGCATAAGCTCCTGTAATTCTTTATTTTCTGCACAGTCTGTAAAGGTAGATAATTTTTGCTTAATAAGTTCCATAATACATTGCTGGCATTTCAGCATGTGAAACTGGCAATTCAATGCCCTAATGGCGAGAGTTGCAGAGGTGTATACTTTTTTACCCCATCTGTCTAAAGCTTGGGAATCCCTGTCCCAAGGGGAGGGATTCTTAGCTGTAGTTGCTTTTATACCTTTAGACCCTTGGAAAATGAACACTGGGTCAGCATTAGGATTTTTGAAAAGAAATTTGTGAGAGTCAGGGACTCCACCTGTCTGGTTTCCTTGGAGCAGGGGTTAAAGTATCAGGTAGCATCCGGTCGGCACTCGTGTGAACTGCTTCTGTTTCGGGGTCCTCAGCAAGAAAGACTGATGTAATGGTGTCTGCTGCCTGTTTTTATACCCCTGACGACCTGACATCAGTCCTGGAGCGACAGCAACTGGCACAGAAATACTAAGTCTCTGGTATTTGGGCCAGCTGAGGGCTACCTGCCGGCAGATAACCCAAGTGTGATGACTGCAACAGTGAAACACGAAGAACCTCTGGTTTTATCACTCCCTGGGGCAGCAAGAGATGGACAGGTGGAAACGAAACTATCACATGCTTGAGAGAAAAAGTAGAGATTCAGACCTTCTGAAAGAAAAAAAAAAGGGGGCCGTCAGGCTAGGATGGGGGAACAAAATCTCTAAATTGTCATTCTGACTTACTAGCCTGTCCTTGTTTTGGAGGTTTCCAGAATACTTCTTAGTACCTCCTTGCCATTTCCTATTAAACATCCGTTTACCTGCATTTTGTTGAGACTGTTTATTGCGTTTCTCATCAAAATTGGATGAGGAGTTAGAGAATCCCTTGGAAAATTTGGGAAAGGAAGGCTGAAAAATCTCAGACATTCCCTGCATCATCTTATCCTTTTCATCACATGTTTTGATCACCTTGGCAGCAGAGGAACCAAAAACTAAATCTCTATCCAAAGGATCATCATCATCATCATCTGGGAAGTTCTGAGAATGCAGCCATACAAACCTCCTCAAAACAAAACCAGTTTTTATACCCCTTGAAATATCAGAGTTATACACAACTGTATACAATAAGTAGTGACTTGAACAATACAAGAAATTAAATTATTTAAAACAAACTTCACAAGAAAAAAACTGCACACAAAACATTCTTCATACTTACAGTTAGTCAGGACAAACCTTAACATATGGTCTTATTTTGGATTTGTCAAGGGCAGGTCATATTTACTCAATGGTAGATTATTATGAGAAGGTCACCAAACCAAACCAATGGATGATGGCAAAATGGTGCACACTGTATATCATAACCTGACTAAATCTTTTGACACAATTCCCCATTCAGGCATAGTAGAAAAGCTAAATAAATTGGGAATAATTTTTTATGTTACCTGCTAGACAGTCAACCGCAGTGGTGAAGCGGTAGCGTTGTTGCCTCACAGCAAGAGGTTCTCCCATTCGATTCTCCGCTGGAGTGTGGGAGTGCCTTCTGTGTGGAGTCTGCATGTCCTTCCCACGGTTGGGTGGGCGTTCGAAAGACATGCGTAAATGGGCGTGCCTTCGCTGAAGGTTGAACGTCGAGCTGGCACTTCAGCGTTCGTGAAAATCTACTGCCAATCATTAGCGGACCGGAGGTCCGTTGTGGCGACCCCTAACCAGGAAAAGCCAAAAGACAACAACCTGCTAGACAGTCTATGAATACACAGATAGGATGCAGATAATCAAAATAGGGGAAGTTACCTACACAAAGAGACCAGTCACCAGTGAAGCCAGCGTTATGTGCTAGGCCCTCTGTTTGTTATCTACTTTTCTGAAGTAAAAGCCAACACCAAAGGGCTCTGGCAGAATACGTTTGCAAATGACTGCAAGCTAAGGACAGTCATTAAATCTCCAATAACTTATCAATCCCGCCGGAAGATTTACCCCAAATACATTACTGGTGCCAAAAAAGGCATTATTATATCCTATGGAAAATCATCTACTGCAGGGAACTACCACATTGACAATATTCCCCTAACACTTGATCCAGTTGTTTGGAATTTGGGAACTTTTCTTGACAGTGCTCTATGAAACTGACAATTTAAAGCCCTTACAGCCAAGGTAGCAGAAGTGTAAACTTTTTTCCCCCATCTGTCCAGTGGTCTAGAATCCCTATCAGAGGGGACAGGGTTTTTTGCAGCGGAAGCCTTGATTCATTTGGGACCCTGAGAAATAGTTTCTGGGTCAGCAGCAGGGATTTTATATAGAAATTTATGTGAATCTGGAACCATGTAGTTAGTACCTGTCTGGCTTAACGGGTGCAGGGGGTATAGAGTCTGAAGACAGGCCGGACTCTGAAAAAGCATCATCTACAATGTCCAGAACAAGGGGAATAGCAAGGGGCCTGTGCTGAGGAAGTAAAAGAAAATCTCTGAGCCTTTTCTTGGATTCTGAATAATCCTGGCTCTCCGAATGAAAGTGCTGCCTCATAGTAATGCAGGGTTTCCCCAAAAGAGTAATACTCAGGAGGAGAAGCTGAAGGGATAGATTCTTCAGCATCCGAATCTTCATAAGGAAGAAAAGAGTATTCCTGATCAGAGGAGGAATCAGAGGAAAAGGACACCTGATCTGAAGATTCATATTCTGTCTCTTGCCTAGGCCTGTTATCCGGAGGGGGATGGGAACCCCTGATCAAAGTAATAAGGTCTTCGGCCATTTTGAGCATCTGTTTTTTAGTCATGGAAGTCTGCCCTGGAGAATGCTGTACTTGTTTCTTTGTTTTTAGAGCTGCTTTAGTCTTTGGCTTTGAAGCTGAAGATGGCTCTGCATATAACTGTGTAGGTCTGAAAACACCCTCAGAAGCCGATGCCGGCACAGCGGCTCCAGACCCATCTGAGGGAATAGTTTTCGGAGGATCCAATACCTTGAGTTTACAGAGGCCCAGTTGGCTCCACATGGGAGTCGGAAGCGGCCTGTGGCTCTGAGGTAGCAGGTGTCAGGGGCTGCGAAAGCGCCTCACTGAGAACCGGCGAACTGACGACTAGCTTAGAGGAAGCCTCATCGCCGGTTTTGGACCTCGGATGCCGGTCCTTGTCTTTATACTTGCGTTTTTGTATAAAACTCCGGTCATCGGCTGTTCTGCCGGCATTATCTGCGGCCAAAGTAATGATCGCCGGTTTTGGACCTCGGATGCCGGTCCTTGTCTTTATCCTTGCGTTTTTGTATAAAACTCCGGTCATCGGCTGTTCTGCCGGCATTATCTGCGGCCAAAGTAATGAAAGGCAAAATCGTACCGACGCTTAATACTGCATTGGTTAAATCTAGCACAAAACTGACAACAAGCAACGTCATGGTCAGGGCCTAGGCAAGAAATACAGTAAGAGTGAAAATCCTTATGAGGTATTTGCTTCCCACAAGAAATACAATAGTTAACTTTTTCTGACATCGGTCTGGAGCAAGAAAAAAAAGTTTCCCCAAAGGGGTACTTAGCTTTAATGAAGACTTTGGATCTGAAATTCGAATTCGAAAGTCTCAAGAGTCGGCCGACCGGCACTTGTGAACTGCTTTTGCTTCGGGCACCGCACGGCAGGAAAGACTGAAGAAAATGGCGTCGGCTGCATCTTTTATACCCCTGGCGTACTGACGCCAGGAAAGAGGTGACAGCAACCGACGTCGGACCAAGACTTTGGAATTCGGGCCAACTGCAGGTAGCCTGCCAGCAGGATAACCCAAGTGTAATGACTGCAACAGTGAAACACGATTAACAGCTTGCCTCAACTGTACTATATTCAACAAGTACACTGGTAGAAGGAAGGATAAGGGTCCAGGAGCACCTGGAGAATGGTCCTCATGAAGCCTGCTCTGGATTTAAAAAATGCATCCAGTTTGTAGTGCTTTGTGAATGAATGGCTAGAGGACCTAGTTGCTGCCTCAAGAGTACTTCTGGAGTCCGCTCCTTTTTGATAAGCTTCTGAAGAAGAAAAGGCACTAGTGGAACGTGCCCTTACCTTGACTGAATTCACCTTGCAATGGTGGTATAACAAAAAAAAAAATACCATAGGACAACCAACATACAATGGATTGCTTAGGCACAGGCTGACCTTTCTTTACCCCAGAAAGGATATAAGAAAGCCTTTTGGCCTTCCAGAAGGGCTTTGTTCTGTCAAGGTAGCAACTGAAACATAAATGTAGATGAGTGTATTCATTGTTGCAGTCATCACATTTGGGTTATCTGCTTGCAGTAGCCCACAGTTGGCCTGATTATCAAAGTCTTGGGTCCTGTGTCGGTTGCTGTCTCATCTTCCATGACGTCAGGTAGTCAGGGGTATACAGCATGCAGCAGACGCCATTACATCAGTTTTTCTTGCCCCAGATGTCAGGTGCCCCCTTAATGGGAAACAATTAAATATATATATATATATATATATATATATATATATATATATATACATATACAAGGTTATACCGCCAATAAAAAAAATCTTTTAAGCATAGTAAAGTAGAATAGAGGTATACCCAAAAGAAGTCAGGGGGCTGGAGGGAAGTTAACCAGGACTGCAACAGTGAATACACTCGAACATCTACATTTATGGTAAGTGTACACAACTGTACTATGTTCTTCGTGTTTCACTGTTACAGTCATCACATTTGGGTAGATTCCCAAAGCTAAAGGATGGGAGGAGGAATTTAGATAGCATTAGGACCAGCTATAAGGCCTGCAAGATTGCAGTGGCAAAGCCAGCTCTGGATTTAGAGAAAATTGGCAAATGGTAATGCTTGGGGAAAGTATGTACAGAACTCCAGGTAGCAGCTTCTATGATGTCCCTGGTAGAGACACCTCGGAGAAAGGCTGTACAGGTAGATGCAGCCCTGGTTGAGTGTAGTCTTATCCCCTGTGGGATATGTTTTCCATGGTGCTTATAGCAGAAATGAATGCAATGGCCGTATCCATTTCGAAATGGTTTGCTTTGAAATGGCCTTCCCCTCTGCCCCAGCAGCAAATGCCACTAGCAATTGTTCAGATTTCCTTTGAGATTTAGTCCTGTCCAAGTTAAATCTAGGTTGTCTGTGTACATCTGGAGCATTTCTCCCCCGGCCTCCGCTGAAAACAGGCTCTGTGGAACCTAGTCGGACATTCCCGGCCAACAAATGTTAAATAAAATAAAAATAAAATAAAAAAAATCTAAGGAGTGCAATATCCGTTCACCTTTGTTCTGTGGATTAGAAAAGAAGGTTGGCAAATGAATGGACTTAGGGCCACATAGGATACTACCTTGGGCATGAAGGAGGGATTGGTCCTGAGGGGCACCCTGTCCGCATGAAAGATGATGAAAGACTCCACTGCCGTAAGGGCCTGTAATTCAGATACCCTTCTTGCTGAAGTGATTGCTAAAAGGAAGGCTGTTTTCCCAGAAAGGAATTTTAACTCTGCACTTGCAGCTGGCTCAAAAGGAGGTAGAGTGAGTTTTTCCAACACAAAGTTAAGGTCCCAGGCTGGAGTTGGGGCTCTCCTGGGTGGTCTTAAGGTTCTGGCCCCTCTGAGGAACTGCTTGAGCAGTGGAGGAGAGAAGAGGGGTGGTTCTGTGTTGTAATGAGCTGAAATGGCTGAGGCATGAATTTTGATGGAGGAGAAAGAAAGGCCCTTGTGAAGCATCTCCGTTAAGTATTGAAGAATCTGAGGTAAATTGGGCGCTGCTGTGCCCATCCATTGAGTTTGGTTCCAGGAACAGAATCTTTTCCATTTTTCAGCATACAATTTTCTAGTACTAGGCCTCCTTACCTCCAAAATGACATCCAACACTTGTTTATGGAGAGATAATAATGGAAAGATTAGGTAATTAGCCAGGCTGCCAGGTTCAGGGTTTGAAGCTGAGGATGCAGAATATGGCCCTCCTGCTGGGACAGCAGGGTAGGGGTTTGAGGCAGGTGCCATGGAGCCAGCAATGCCACACTGCGCAAAAGGGGGTACCAGTGTTGGTGTGGCCAGTATGGTGCAATCAGTATTGTCCTTGGTTTGTCCTGTTTGATCTTTAGTAGTACTTTGGACAGGAAAAGCAGAGGAGGAAAGGTATAAACTGATAGATTTTTCCAGTTGAAGGACAGAGCATCCACTTTCCAAGCTTGTTTGTGGGGAGTCCTTGTGCAGAATTTGTCCAATTGGTAGTTCTGGGGGGAGGCAAACAGATATAGCTAACATGTTGAAAGTCTTTGGTTCCAGTTTCCATTGATGTGGGTTCATGAGATTTCTGCTTAGTTTGTTTGGCAGTGTATTTAGCTTTCCTGGCAGGAATTGAGCCTGTAGATGCACTTGGTAGCTCAAGGCTGTGTTCCACAGAGCCATGGCTAGGCTGCAGAGGGGGTATGAATGGGTGCCCTTCCTGCTTATGTACCACATAACAGTGGTGTTGTCCATCTTTACCATTAATTGTCCTGGAAGAATGTCGTCCTTGAAGGCTGTCAGAGCATTCTATACAGCTAACATTTCTTTTTGATTGACATGCAAGTGCATTTGACTTGGGTTCTATTTGCCCTGAATGCACTTCCCTGCCAGGTGAGCCCCCCATGCATAGTCTGAAGAGTCTGTTGTTAGGTTTTGGGCAGCAGGGGGTAGAGTGAATGGTAGCCCCTTGTTTTGGTGGCAGGCCTCTGCCCACCAAAATAACTCTAACTGTAGGCAAGGTATGATGGGAATCATTGCTTCTAGATCCTGAGAATGTTGATACCATAGGCTTTTTAGATACCATCGTAGTTTCCTCATATGCAGTCTTGCATATGGAATTAGAAGAATGCAGGAGGCCATGAACCCCAAGGCTTGCAGTATTTGCCTTGCAGATAGCAGGGTTTTTGTGGCCATTAGTTTGAAGTAAGTTGTCAAATTAATTAGTTTCTCTGGCGTGAGGAAAGCCAGGTGTGTTCAAGCTTGCTCTCAGGAATATAATTTGTTGACAGGGTACAAGATGTGATTTCTTTTTGTTTATGGTGTACCCCAGACACGTTAGCACCTTTTGTACAAATGCCAGATGATTCAAAAGTATGTCCTGGCTTTCTGCCTGAATCAGACAATCATCCAGGTATGGGTATATTTGAATATTTCTTTGCTTGCAAAATGCAATGACTGGAGCTAGGCACTTTGTGAACACCCTGGGTGCAGTAGATAAGACAAAGGGCAGTGCAGAGAACTGATAGTGCATGTAATCCTGCTTTGAAGCATAGGTATCTTCTGCAAGATTCCCTGATTGGGATGTGCAGGTAAGCTTCCTTTAAATCCAGTGTTGCCAACCAGGCATCCTTGCCTAGCATAGGAAGCAACTGGTGAAGGGTTAGCATCTTGAATTTTGGGATCACCAAAAAGGTGTTTAGGATAGAAAAGTCCAGGATAGCATGCCATGAGTTGTCTTTTTTGGGTACCAGAAAAGTCTTAGAGTAGAAACCTTGTCCCTTTTCCTCTTCTGGTACAGTTTAAATAGCCCTTATGCTTAACAGAGAGCGTACTTGCTTTTGAGCCTCTGCCCACTGATTTGAGGGTAGATCTGGGCCAACCATTTGGGGTTGGTAACGTGTGGAAGTGAAATCTGCATCCTTGGGAAACTATAGTTAAAACCAGTTTGTCCTGGGTAATGTGTTCCCAGTTTTTTGCCTGCAGAGCAAACTTTCCCCCTAAAGGAGCAGTCAGTTGTGAAGGGCTTGGAAGTTTTAAAATTAAGTCATTGAGACAGTTTACCATAGCAGGGAGTCTTACTACTCCCAGATTTGGAAGTGGGAGCCCCCACTGCTTAGTCCTATGCGTACCCTGGGACTGAAGCCTGGGTGTTCTGCTGGTTCTGGGTTTGGACTGAGAAGGCCTGGAAGAGGCAGGAAAGGACCAATTCTTAGAGGGCCAAGGCCTACTAAATCTTGGAGGCTGTACTTGTTGGAAATATTTAACAGTTTGCATAGATTTAGCTTTTTTCCAACATCTTTTTAAGCACTACTGCTTTGTTGCCAAACAGGTGGTCCTGATTCAAGGGAACATCCAGCAATTTAGCTTTAACATGATCTGGCAAAGATTGCTCCTTAAGCCAAGCATGCCTTCTAAGTACAGACCCAGTGACAGCAGCCCTGCAAGATGCCTCTATTGAATCAAAACCACATTGCAAAGTACGTTTTCCAGCTTGTTCAGCAGAATGCATTAAATCCTGTAAATCCTTATTTTCAGCACAGTCAGGAATCAACATAATTTTCTGTTTAAGCAATCCAATAATATGCTGCTGATATTTTAACATATGAAACTGGCAGTTTAAGGCCCTAATGGCCAAGGTTGCAGAAGTGTATACCTTCTTACCCCATCTATCCAGTGCCCTGGAATCTCTATCAGAGGGGGTAGGATTTTTGGCAGTAGTAGCCTTAATGCCCTTGGGTCCCAGTGAAATGGTCTCAGGATTCGTAGTTGGATTTTTAAAAAGGAACTTGCAAGAGTCAGGAACCCTGTAATATCTATCAGGTTTTCTGGGAGCAGGATGTAGAGAGTCAGGGGCCAAGCTAGATTCCAAAAAGGCATCAACAACGTCTAGTACAGGGGGGGGGGGGTGGCTAAAGGCCTGAGTTGGGGCAGAAGTAAGAAATCCCTGGCTTTCCCAGCGAAAATGCTCCCTAAGAGTATGCAAGTTTTCACCAAAACAGAAATCCTCTGGAGGGAAAGCAGAGGGAATAGAGTCCCTCTGCATCAGAATCCTCACAGGTAGATAAGGGCAAATCCTAGTCATCAGAGGAAACAGAAATTTCAGAATCCTGATTAGAAGTATCAGAAGCAAATTCAGTCCTAGGTCTCAGAGGGGGAAGGTGGTCTTCCACTGATTAAAGTAATAAGGTCTTCAGCCATTCTTTGTTTTTTTAGACATAGAGGCCTGACCATGTGGTCTGGGCGTCAGTTTTCTAGGCATGGTTCGAGTTTTAGGCCTTGAAGAAGAAGATGACGTCTGTTTAATATGCAAATCAGTAGGCCGGAATACACCCTCAGAAGCCGGTGCCTGCACAGCGGCTCCAGACCCATCCAAGGTAGAGATCCACAGGTTCCACAGTTGAAACATCTCGCGGCATATCGGACTCTGAATGGGTCACAGGAGAGGCCTGTGGATCTGAAGTAGCGGGTATTAGGGGCTGCGAAATCGCCTCACTGAGTACTGGCGAACTGGTGACTAGCTTAGGAGAAGCATTGGCAGCAGCTTTGGACCTAGGCAGTCTGTCTCTCGTTATCTTTGCATTTTTTCAGAATGTCAGTAGTCGGATAGCTTACCGAAGACATATCTGGATAATTGAACCGAGTACCAAAATATTTAGAAGCATAAATATATAGACAACGTATAGTTCGTTGTTTAAATAAGGCACAAAACCGACAGTGAGGTACGTCATGGTCAGGGGCCTAGGCAAGGAATACAGTATGAATGAAAATCTTTGAGGTATTTGCTTTCCACAAGAAATATAATTATTGACTTTTTAAGGACATCGATTTAGAGCAAGAAAAAGTTTCCCCAACGAGGTACTTGGCTTTAGTTGAAGACTTTGGTTCTGAAACTCGAAAACAAAAATTTCAGGAGTGGGCCAACCGGCACTTGCGAACTGCTTCTACATCGGGCAACACACTGCAAGAAAGACAGATGTAATGGCGTTGACTGCGTGCTTTATACTCCTGACTACCGGACTTCATGAAAGATGAGGCAGCAACCGACGCAGGACCTAAGACTTTGATAATCAGGCTGACTGAGGGCTACTGTAAGCAGATAACCCAAATGTGATGACTGCAACAGTGAAACATATAGAACATCTGTTTATGCACATCAAAGGTATGAAGTGTCCTCTTTTTCTTACTCAAGTTCTGGAAAGAACACAGGGAGATTAAACAGACTGACAGAGTGAATTCTGAGATTACTTTTGGCTTGAAAGTGATTATTGCGCAACACAACACTATCCATGAAGAAAAATCAGGTAAGGTTGTCCTATCAGAGACTGCAGCTCAGAAACTCACTTTGCAGATGTCAGAGTAATAAGCAAAACAGTTTTCCACATTAAGGGCTTGAGATCAACATGAGCTGCCAGTTTAAAGGGTGGCAAGGTCAGTTTTTCAAGACCAAAATTTAGGTCCCAAAAAGGAAAACTTTGCTTGCTAGGGGGTGTCATATGCAGTACTCCTTTTAGGAACAATTTTACCAAAACAGAAGAAAGAGGAGGATCCACTGGCAGGCAGACAGAGATGGCCACTAAATGCACTTTAATGGAAGCATACAATAAGCCATCCTGGAGTAGCTCACACAAATACTTCAAGATCAGAGGTATATTACAGTCAATGGATCCTCAGTTTCCATTTAGGCACCACTCAAACTATCATCCATTTGTAAACATGAAAGATTTTCTAGCAGCAGGTTTTCTGGCTTCCTTTAATATCTGCCGCACATCCTCATGAAACAAGTGCCTAAATGGAGTCAAGCCTGAATCACCCAGGCTGTAAACTAACTTCAGTCACCCCTGAAACTGTGGGAGCAGGTTGTGTGAGGAAGTCTGTGGTAATTGCCCTTGGCCAATGCCATTAATATGGTGAACCAAGACTGCTGGGCCAATAGGGGATCACTACAACAATCTCTGGCATTTCTCCATGAACTTTCAGAAGTACCATGGCACTTTTTAATGAAACTGCATAAAGGAGCATTCCCATCCAAGATAATGCATTTGTCCCACAGCACGGCTGCAAGGGTATCCAGAACAAAATTTCTCCAGCTCTCCATAGTGAAGAGAGGCAAACAGATCTATTTGAGGTGTTCCCTACATCTGGACTAGATCATGGAACACCACTGCTTTTAGCTTCCACTTGTGTGGGACTGCCCAGGATCTGCTTAATCTATCTGTTACAATGTTCTCCTC
Organism: Protopterus annectens; assembly: GCF_019279795.1. Lineage (NCBI taxonomy): Eukaryota > Metazoa > Chordata > Ceratodontiformes > Protopteridae > Protopterus > Protopterus annectens. The sequence goes on from NC_056729.1 coordinate 389,069,804, forward strand.
TGAAGAGTCAAAGAACACAGAGAAGCCTGCCCCAGGTATCACTACTAACTGGCATGGTGGATAAGAGCCCATATCCTCTTGTTTGTTAAGGTACCACATCACTGTGGTGTCTGTAACCACTAAAAGAGGACCCAAAGTCCAAAAGTGGCTCCAGACATAATACTGCCAACATCTCCATGATACTGACGTACTTCTGTGCATCCTTGAGCCCCAAGTGGCTTACACTTGCACCCCCATTATCAAAGCTTCCCAAGCGAAATCGAATGAATCTGTCTGGGCAGACAGTACTGGCATCAGAGGCAATAAAGGAATCCCTGGACTGATACTCAGCCATTCTCTCCACCACTAATGGTTGCCTGATGACGGTGTTGAATCCAACAAATTTAAAATTTTCTCATGTGAAGATGAGTCAATGGCATCATGAGAATCATGGATGCCATCAGTCCAAGAATTTTTATTAATTTTCTCACTGAGGTGGCACTCCTCTTGCAGAATTCCAGAAACACCATCTGGTAGGACAGGACCTTGCACTGATCAACTCCAACAAGAGAATGACTTTTCTGCTCAAACACCCTAGAAAGGCAAATCTTTCCGAAGGTGTCAGACAAGACTTTAGGAGGCTGAACTTGAATCCTACAAGAGAGATCAAGTCAAGACCTTCTCTAGTGATGCTAAACACCGGGATCCAGACTCTGCACAAATCAGCAAGTCATGCAAGTATGGAAAGATGTGAATGCCAACAGTGGGTCACTACTGGAGTAAAGCATTTGATAAACATTTGTGGTGCACTGGACAGCCCAAATGGCAATACAGAAAATTGAAACTGCAAACCAGATGCAATAAATCTCGGATATCTCCTGAATCAGTGGGTAACGGGAATATAATGATAGGCATCCTTCAAGTGCAGGGTCACCATGGAGCAGCTGTCCAACAGATGAAGCACAGTCTCCAGGGTGAGTGTCTTGAACTTGGGGACCTTGACAAATGTATTCAAAAAAGAAAGGTCCAACACCCGTCTCCATGACTGCTCTTTTCTGTGAGCCAAGAAATTTTGGGAGTAGAAACCTCTCAATCTTTCCAAAGGAGGGACTGGTTCTATGGCCCTCCTCTCCACATCTAGAATTTGCTGGAGAATAAGAGGGAATAACAAAGTCTGAACTGGTAGATGAGGGGGACCCTCCCTCCCCAGAATGGAGTCCGGTGGTATTTCCACTGTCATCTGTAACCTCTGCTAACAACATTTAGCACCCATTTGTAAGAGACCATCTTGTTGAGAGCTAACTTGAGAGATAAGGCACCAAAAAGAGGACACGATAAATGTGACTGCACATCCAAGCATAGTCATAAATTGTGGGGGTATTCTTTTTGGACAAGGAACCTTTCTTGTTTGGCTTGCTGAGCTGCTGTTCTGCCTTTCCTTTTATTGACTTTATTCTTGTTCAGCTGGAACGTCTGTTTGTTAGGCCAATGGAAATTATATTTTGCTTAAAGGAGGAGAACTTGAAAATAGGACATTTTTTTGATATTCCGTGCATCAATTTACCTCTGTCATTCTCTGTGTTTAAGGATCGGATAAGCTGCTGTACCAAATACACAATCAAACTCAAGAGGAGCATTCAAAAATCTCATTTTTTAACTTGTCTGAAGAAATTCTGGGAGTGCAACCAAACAGATGTCCTAATCACAATTAACAATGCTGCATTTCTAGAAATAGTGTCAGCCCCTCTCCAAGGCACTTTTTAATGTACGTTTTTAACACCTGAGAAACATTGGAAACAATATCTTTAACATGCACCTTTTGCTCTGCAGGCAGCAATGCATCAAACTTGTCTACAGTATAAATGCATCTCAACACAAACTTCCACATAAAACACTGGCAGTTAAACACTTTAAAAGCTACAGTGCTGGGCTGCACCAGCTTCTTTCCATGAGATTCTAGTCACTTGCCTAGTTTATCTTGAGAGACTGGGTTAGAAGAGCAAGACGTGGCTTTATTAGCTGGAACAACAAAGCATGGTCCACACACAAAGAAGCCTGGAAGCCAGGCAAGGCTAAGTATACTCTAAATTTATTAAACACTTTATTAGGCAAAGCCTGAATAAAGAGACAGAACTACAAGCTTTTCTAAAGAAATCTCCCAACTCTGGGATTAACTGAGGAAAGGTCTCTGGAGTCTCCATGCTCCAAGAAATCAAAAATCCTATTTATCCCAGGGGACAGCCAAAGAAACTGCCAGTTGAGTGCACCCCTAAATTTAGCCAACATCTGGGGAAAAAGAAAACCTCTGTTTGTATACCTGTTCATCATCACAGGAACCCAAATGATCTGACACAGGCAGGTCAGAGCCCTCAGCTACACAATACTCTTCATAATGACAACTGACTGGTGATGGAAGTGCCAAGATTGCTCATAACATGGGTGTACAACACAATCAACTGACTGAACAGGTCTGTATTACGTTATCGAATACTCATGTATTCGAAAACGTAATAGTTGACCCGTAAATGTCGAAAACGTCAATCATCACATTTCAATGGAGATCTCCGTACAGTGCGGAAATGGAAGTTTTCCAACGTCTGCACTGTATGGTGATCTTGGAGTTGGTATATTTAAGTAGCGGGGGAGTGGGAGGCGCAGTGTTTAAATGGTTTGCTTAGGTGAGTTTTTGTATTTTTTTTGTTGTTCGACGTTTGCCGGTTTCGACATTTAGGGGTCGACTATTACGTTTTCGAATACATGAGTATTCGATAACGTAAGATAGACCCAACAACAATGGGTCTAGCCACAGCCTCAAGTGAAAAAACAGTCAGATTACCCTCCAACCACCTGGTGGCCCTTCTTTCTCTTTTTTGTTTTCTATTTTTGGTACACACAACACTAGTGGGAGAATCCTCTTGGGGAAAAGTATCTATACTGGGAAAAGATTCTGTACCCCTGACTTCCCCTGCACCTGAAAGGTTTGTTCTCCCATATCCACAGCAGGCAAGGGTACATCCCTGGAGGATGCCCTTGACCCACGTGGGGCAAAAACTATCCAAATCAATACCAAGTACTGGTTGCATGGTCAGTCTAGTACAAAATGGACAAGTACAAATCCCACAGAGGTCCCTCTAAACAGCAAGCTAAATTCTGTTTCTATACAGAAACAATACTGAATATTACATCACATGGATCCCCAATATTAATAAAGATTATTTTCAGCCTAACATAAATAGAAAGAGCACCAAATAACATTGGACCAAGAACTACGTGCAATATTAAGTAAAATTCTTGTCAGAAATGTCACAAAGTGGTGTTGAAATCGCAATTTAAATAAGAAATTTGTTTAAAATTTTGAAAATCCATTCAGTCTCATTAAGCAGGAATAAATACAAACCTTACATAGGGAATTAACTATAAACTTAAAAACTCCTGTCAGAAATGCTTCACCAACAAAATAGGACCCAGACTGCAATTTATATAAAAAAATTGTTATAGATACTGTAAAATGTAAAATACAAGAACTGGATCTGAAGAAGTATACAAGGACAATAGCAATGTCTTTTAGCTTCTCCCATTAGAGGTCGCCACAGTGGATCACCAGTCCGCAGACTGATTTGGCAGTGGAGTTTTTACGGTGTTGAGTTGCCAGCCTGGCAACTAACCTTCACAGAAACCACAAGTAGTAGTATACAAGGACAATACAACCTATAAAAGGAATACCACCAGTCTTTTTTTTTTTTTTTTTTTTGAACCACTGACAATCCTGTCCTGGAATTTTGGTTTGTCCGGACATACGCTCCCTGTATACACGTAGGCTGGACTGAAGATACTTAAGTCCCCACTCACTAGTTGGCCTTTGATGGTCTTTTTTTTTTGCACATGGGGTCAGAATGCCAAATCAGTGCCAATCATCTAGAGCAAATATCCACAATGATGGGTGGCTAGCCCTGCCAGTGTTGTTCTTCCATACCATACACACATAGCACTCACTCACCTATGGCCAGCTTAGAGTGCCCACTCCACCTATTGTAAAAGTCTTTGGAATTTCTACCTCTAACGGATGCAGTAATGTTCCTTGTAGTGAACATTGCATATTCTTACTAGTCAAGGAAAGCTGACTACTTGAACTTTTCTTGCTATTGTACAAACACCAAGTCACTGCTTTCATTGCTTTAACACATCATATCAACTCTCTGTACACATACACGTACACTATTCTGCAAACTGCATCTGCCATGCAGTCAGGTGGAAGACAAAAAGGTGTGTATTATTTCTTTCCCCCTTTCCTGAATCAGTGAACTGATACAATCTTCATTTTGGCACTTCTTTTAGATCTTCAATCTCTGTATTAGCAGCATGACTAAGAACTTCTCCTAACCCTACCATGACTGTTTGGGAATGCAGCTCAGATTGCTACCCACGCACTTTTTGGTCTAGTTCTTACCTACTTGCAAGCACTGTTATTTATAGATTTCTTCCCACTATCATCCTCCAGGTTAAATATTTAATCAGACTCTGTCAGCGATTCTCCACACACTGCAGGCAGCTCAGCTCCGTTTGTGCAGCTCCCTTGTGGTACTAAGACAGTTGTAATAAAAAGAGACAGAAAAGCAATTCAGCAATTCTAACAGCAAAACAATAGCACTGACAAAGGATTACAGCTAAGAAAGAATATAGGATTCCTTTACCAAAACCACTGACAGAATACAAAACTGATCATTAAAAGAAATGGGATCAAGAGGAAATTTCTGTACTTCAGTGACGTACTCAATAGTAAAGCATTACAAGCGTTTTAAATTATTAGCACTACTATGCTAGACTACATTTTACATACTTAGCTTTAAAAAGTAAACACTTCCTTCTGCTCTTTTACTCAATGCAACCCTGCACATTAACACTGCAGTTTATTTTATTTATTCACATTTGTTTATCGGAAAGTCTGACTGGGCCAGAAGAACCATTTTCAGCGGAGGCCCGGGGAGAAAAACTCCACAGAAATATAAGCAAAATACAATAATTAGATAGTACAATAGTATACATACAGTAAGATGGAGAATTCACATAATCTAGTTCTATACAAAGTAGTATTCAATACAGTTTTCTAATAGACACAGGTTCAAAAAGAAAAACACACAAGCATTTCAGTGAAGACCACTGTGAGAAATATAAAATTAGTACTGGGTACATATTATATAATAATGACCAAATGAGATTTCCTTTATATATATTTATTTCTGAGTAGTAATAAACACTGAGGAGAGGGAGAAAATGAGGTAAGGAGTTGACAGTGCATTGAGTTATAGATATCTTGTCAGTCAGGTTTGGTGCAGGAACGATGCAGTTGTTCCTTAACTAGTACAGCTTAATATCATAACATCACAGATGAAAGAAGAGCAGTTACAGAATATTTAAACAACTAATAATAATATTCATAACACTGACTAAAAAGGGTCTATATCAAAATTCCGAAAAGGTAAAATGCCGAACGTTAAAACATCAAACCCACAATATCGAATGATGAAAATAGCAAAGCCCCGGAACATCGAAATCTTACCTAGGGCAAGATTTCGGTGGGCCATTCCGTGGCTTCGCTATTTCCTCCACTGTGGTGCGAGAGTTACGGACCTTAGGTTTAGTGTGTGGGCTATGGTAAGTGGATAGTTGGTAATGTATGTATGGTGTAGTGTAGGGTTGGGTTTTGTTAACTGTATGGGTGTGTATTAATTGCTTTGTTTGTGTATAGTTTAGTAGGGTGTGTGCACGATATTTACGGACCTTAGGGTTAGAGTGCAGGTTAAGGTAAGTGGATAGTTAGTAATGTATGTGTGGTTTAGTGTGGGGTTGGGTTTTGTTAACTGCATGTGTGTGGTTTATTTATTTTGGTGTGCTTTGTGTTGTGTGTATGTTTCTCGGAACAGCAAATTTTTTCCCTGGGAAAAAATTAGCTATTCTGAGCGCTCGAAGTTTTCAATATTCGAAATTCCAAGTTCGAACATATGGTGTTCGACATTTTGGAATTTCAAATATATGATATAGACCCGACTAAAAAACGAATCAAATTTTATCAGAAAAGTTCTTAATGAATAAGCATGGACCGATCAGTACAGCATTATAGGAAATCCCATAAGCCTCACTAGTCTTGTACAGTGCAATGAACAAGTATTTGCCCCTTTCCTGACTTCTTATTTTTTTGGACATTTATCACACTTAAATGTTTCAGATCATCAAACAAATGTAAATATTAGACCAGGATAACCCAAGCAAACACAAAATACAGTTTTTAAGTGATGATTTTCTTTATTAAGGAAAAAAAACTATCCAAAACTACAATTGCTGATGCAATAACATTTTGTTAACGAGTGTTTACTTTATCTAATTGTATTCTCCTTTTTTACTATGTACTCTCTCTGTACAATAACAATAATAGCTTTTCTCCTCGGTCCTCTACTGAAAATGGACATGTATCCAGTTAGTCTAGCCCAGGTTAACAAATGTAAAATAAATAAATAAATAAAATAAATGACCCTATATGAAAAAGTAATTGCCCCCTAAACCTAATAACTGGTTGTGCCACCCTTAGCAGCAACAACTGCAATCAAGCATTTGCGACAACTGGCAATGAGTCTTTCACATCGCTGTTGAGGAATTTTGGCCCACTCTTCTTTGCAGAATTGTTTTCATTCAGCCATATTGGAGGGTTTCCAAGCATGAACTGCCTTTTTAAGGTCATGCCACAGCATCTCAATTGGAATAAAGTCCAGACTTTGACTAGGCCACTCCAAAACCTTCATTTTGTTTTTTTTAAGCCATTCAGAGTTGGATTTGCTGGTATGTTTTGGATCATTGTCCTGCTGCAGAAACCAAGTGCGGTTCAGCTTGAGGTCACGAACTGATGGCCGGACAGTCTCCTTCAGGATATTTTGGTAGAGAGCAGAACTCAAAGTTTCATCAATCACAGCAAGTCGTCCATGTCCAGAAGCTGCAAAGCAGGCCCAGACCATCACACCACCACCGCCATGTTTGACTGTTGGCATGTTGTTCTTTTTCAGAAATGCTGTGTTACGTTTACGCCAGATGTAACGGGATGCACACCTCCCAAACAATTCAACTTTTGTTTCATCAGTCCACAAAATACTTTCCCAAAAATCTTAGGGATCATCAAGATGTTTTCTGGAAAAAGTGAGACAAGCCTTTATGTTCTTTTTGGTCAGCAGTGGTTTTCGCCTTGGAACTCTGCCATGCATGCCATTTTTGCCCAGCCTCTTTCTTATGGATGAGTCATGAACACTGTCCTTAACTGAGGTAAATGAGGCCTGCAGTTCTTTAGATGTTGCTCTGGGTTCTTTTGTGACCTCTTGGATGAGTCGTTGCTGCGATCTTGGGGCAATTTTTGTAGGCCGGCCACTCCTAGGAAGGCTCACCACTGTTCCAGGTTTTCTCCATTTGTGGATAATGGCTCACAGTGGTTCGCTGCAGTCCCAAAGCTTTAGAAATGGCTTTGTAACCTTTTCCAGACTGATGCATGTCAATTACTTTGTTTCTCTTCTGCTCCGGAATTGCTTTAGATCATCACGGCATGAATTGCTTTAGATCATCACGGCATGAATTGCTTTAGATCATCACGGCATGAATTGCTTTAGATCATCACGGCATGAATTGCTTTAGATCATCACGGCATGAATTGCTTTAGATCATCACGGCATGAATTGCTTTAGATCATCACGGCATGAATTGCTTTAGATCATCACGGCATGAATTGCTTTAGATCATCACGGCATGAATTGCTTTAGATCATCACGGCATGAATTGCTTTAGATCATCACGGCATGAATTGCTTTAGATCATCACGGCATGAATTGCTTTAGATCATCACGGCATGAATTGCTTTAGATCATCACGGCATGAATTGCTTTAGATCATCACGGCATGAACTGCTTTAGATCATCACGGCATGAACTGCTTTAGATCATCACGGCATGAACTGCTTTAGATCATCACGGCATGAACTGCTTTAGATCATCACGGCATGAATTGCTTTAGATCATCACGGCATGAATTGCTTTAGATCATCACGGCATGAATTGCTTTAGATCATCACGGCATGAATTGCTTTAGATCATCACGGCATGAATTTCTTTAGATCATCGCAGCATGAATTTCTTTAGATCATCGCAGCATGAATTTCTTTAGATCGCAGCATGAATTTCTTTAGATCGCAGCATGTCTTCTTTTTTTTTGGGATCTTTTGACCTACTTCACTTTGACAGGTTTTAAGTGATCTCTTGATTCAACAGGTCTGGCAGTAATCAGGCCTGGGTGTGGCTAGTGAAAATGAACTCCGCTTTCCCAAAATTGTGATTAACCACAGTTACTTCATGATTTAACAACGGGGGCAATTACTTTTTCACATAGGGCCATGTAGGTTTGGATAGTTTTTTTTTTCCTTAATAAATAAAATCATCACTTAAAAACTGCATTTTGTGTTTACTTGGTTTATCTTTGTCTAATATTTAAATTTGTTTGATGATCTGAAACATTTAAGTGTGAGGGGGAGGTTGGCGTAATGGTTAAGGTGTTTACCTTACAGACACAAGGTGCAAGGTTTGATTCTCACCTGGGGCAATTGGCTAGGCTTAAAATGGCCCACAAGGGCAGTTAGTCTAGTACTAAACTATGAACCTATGACAAACATGCCAAAAGAAAAAAAAGAAATCAAGAAGGGGGCAAATACTTTTCATTCCATTGTATGTAAAGCCATGGAAAGAATTACCATGGATATGATCAATAGAGATACAGTAACCCTCCAGACCTGGACCCAACCCAGTTTGGTTTTGTTACGGGCAGATCATGCCTACTCAACCTGGTGGACTTCTTTGAGAAGGTAACCAAAGCAATGGAGGAGGAAAAACTGTTCACACTACCTATCTTGACCTTGCCAAAGCATTTGACAATACCCAACTCAGGCATTGTTGACAAACTCAAGAGGTTAGGTACAAACCTGTATGTCACCCAGTGGATAACCAACTAGCTCACAGACACGACCAAGGAAGTTAGAATTGGGGAGTCCACCACTACAAAGAGGCCAGTCACAAGTGGAGTCCCTCACGGATCAGTCCTTGGACTGCTTCTTTTTTCATTTACTTCTCTAAAGTCAAGGCCAATATCAGTGGTCTCTGGCTGACTAAATTTGCAGATGACTGCAAATTAGGAGCAGTCATTGAATCCCACACAGACACAAACGTTCTCCAGGAGAGACGAACACAGACAAACTGCTGGTGTCAGAGCCATGGACTAAAACTAAATGCCAAGAAATGCATAAACGTATCCTTTGTGAAGTCATCCACCCCTGGTAACTATCATATTGACAACACACCACTTAGAGTTGACCCAGTAGTCAGGGACTCAAGGACTCAAGGACACACACACACACACACACACACACACACACAAAGCAATCTACTCTTTGACCATCAAGTGTCTATACTAGTGAGGAAATCATTCTACGCTGCATAACTTATAAACAAATGTACTGCATCTAAGTTCAAAGAAGTCAATGTTTCACTGTATTTGGCATTCAACAGACCTATTCAACAGACCTATCACTGAGTGCAATGCCCTCTTTGATATGTACCTAACCAAGCATATCCAACAACTGGAACATCCACAGGGGTTCCTCACTAAAAGAATACAGGGCGTATGCAAAATGTCCAATGCATACCGCCTTGAGGTTCTACCCCTGCATTCAGTCTCCTACAGCCTTTTGAGGGGAGATCTATGCCTGGCATACAAGACACGGTCAGACCTCACTCTGATGGATGTCTTGCATATCCACAAAACAAACAGCACCAGTATTACCTGTCCTAAAGACGTGCACCTTGCCCATGATATAAATAGGACCTGCTAGAGAGACAGGTATGTATGCCAGAGACTACCCAGTCTATGGAATAGGCTCCCCATCAATGTGAAGCAAAGTTCCTCCCTAATCCAATTCAAATGCAACTTGGACAATTTGATGTGTAACAGAAAATTCATCCCTGGTTTGGCACCTATGTCTCTAATGGACACAGGCAACCTGTAAATAAAACATTTACAAGCAGGGGCTTGGAAGATGAACTATCTCCCAAACCTCTGCTTATACTCATCCAGGGTATCAGAACTTGCCAGAGATATAGGATGCATGGCTAGGCTTAGAAGGGCCATTGTGGTCAACTCACTGGCCTAGTAAATAGGTTCACAGGTTCATACTAGGCTATCTGCCCTGGGGCAATTATAAGCCTAGCCCGATTCTGTATGGCTTACGCCACCCCTTGATTTGAGTATACTGTGCCCTTTTTAAGGTTTAGTTTGCTGTGCCTCTGTCTAATAGTGACACGGGAGTAATCCCTGGGACAAACCTACGATCCCCCATCCACTTATCGAGATTCTTCTTGAAGAGATTCAGTGAGGTGCTCTGCCTCACATGAACTGGAATTCTATTCCAGAGCGAAGGGAGCCTCTAGGTTATGAACCTGTCCCTCCAGCAAGTTCTATTTATTTCTGTGCTGAGGTTCAAGTCCCTCGGTGTGGCTCTAAGGGATTTAGATTTACTGAGTTGGAGCATGTCCATTAATTCTGGATTTGACATAGCTTTGTATGTCAGGCATAGATCGCCTCGAAGTAGGCGGTATGCAACTGAGTAGAGCTGGAGTTTTTTAACCGAGCAGCATATGGCATCTGTTTGAGACCCTTGATCCTCTTGGTGAGATACTTTTGGGGTCTTTCTAATTGCTGCAGGTGTCGGGTAAGGTACATCCCAAAGGGGCATTGTATTCTATGATGGGCCTGATGAGGGATGAATAAAGGGGCACGATTACCTCTCTTGATCTAGATGTGAAACCCTTCGTGATGAGGTGGGCTATGTAGAAGGTCTTTCTAACCACTTTGGCAATGTGGTTTTCAAAGGAGAGATTGATATCAACTTGGGTCCCCAGGTCCCTAATAACTTTCTCTGTACTTAATGGGTTTCCGCCTATGTGGTAATTTGTGGGCACATTGTTTTTGCCAAAGGGTATGACTATACATTTTTTGGCATTTAGCTTTAAACCACGGCGCTGGCACCAGTTATCTGTCTCTGTGAGACCTTTTTGAAGGATGTTTGTTAGCTGGAGAGTTGATTATGGCACCCAGTTTGCAGTCGTCTGCGAACTTGGTGAGCCATAGTCCTCCCACGTTTGCCTGTACCTCGGAAAAGTATATACCGAACAAGAGTAGTCCCAGGACAGAACCCTGTGGGATGCCACTTGTGACCGGTTTCGAGTCTGACATGGCTCCAGCAACTCTCACTCTGTGGGTTCTGTCTTTGAGCCAGTTTGCGACCCATCTTGTGACATAGGGGTTTATATTTAAGCTGGATAGCTTATCTATGATGCCCGAGTGGGGTATTGTGTCAAATGCCTTTGCAAGGTCCAGATAGGCTGTGTAGACTACCTTCCCTTCATCTATGGCTTTGGTGACTGTTTCAAAGAAGTCAACCAGGTTCAAAGGCAGGATCTGCCCTTGACAAAGCCGAACTGGGTAGGATCTAGTGTCTGTAGGTCCCCAATGTCTTTGTTTATGAGCTCCATGATGATCCTCTCCATAGCCTTGCAGACTACGCTAGTCAGGCTTATGGGGCGATAGTTTCCAGGGTCCGTGAGGCTCCACCTTTGTGGAGTGGGACCACTGTTGCTGTACGCCATTCTGTGGGCACATATCCTGTAGTGAGGCTGAGATTGTATAGCTGTTTTATTTGAGGGATTAGTTCCTCTTGTAGTTCATGTAGGACGCAACCTGGGACGCCATCTGGTCCCATGGAAGCAGTGTTTTTTTGCTTTGGAGAGGGCAGCCTTCACCTGAGCATCTGAGATGTTTGGGAGGCAGCCCTCTGCCGGGATAGATACTTGCTCTTTTGGGGGGGGGGGTACAGAAGTTTGCACTGAACCTGTCTGCCAGGATATTGGCGATGTCTGTGGGTTCAGTGTATTTTTTGTCGTTTAGAATCAACTCAGAACAAGTCTTGGAGTTGCATCCCAGGTTTCTAACATAACTGAAAAAAGCCTTATGATTGCCTTTGGTGTCCTGTGCAATTTTTCTCTCGAAGCTGGCCTTGGAGGATTTTATGAGGGATCGTAATTTATTTGCTAGTACTGATCAGAGATGCCTTCCCTATTAGGGATTTTGCTCTATCATGTAGTAGCTTCCTCCTCCTGTTGTACAGTTTATTTATGGCAGGGGTCCACCAGACTGGGCGCCTGCCTTTGGATGATTGGGTCTTGGTTTTGTTTGGGATAGCATGATCCATGCATTCCTGGAGATGTCCGTAGAATGCATTTATATAGGATTCTGCAGTTTGGGCTGTAGTTTCCACTGGCCCTGGGGCCTTGAAGGATTCCACTTCAGTTTTGAGAAGTGAGAAGTTCGCTTTTGAGAAGTTTGTCACTGTGGTTTTCTGGGCTGGGGGTGGGGTCGGGATGTGGACATCCAGTGAAATTAATTTATGGTCTGATCTTACCAATGAGGGATATACTTCTGGTGTGGAGCATAGAGTCCCCATGTTGGTAATGATCAGGTCTAGTATGTTGTCCCCTCTTGTGGGAGTGGTGACTAGTTGTTCCATAGCATTTGAGTTTATAATTTCCAGG
>NC_056729.1:389087444-389092444 GCF_019279795.1 Protopterus annectens
GGGATAGAGAGATGAAGCCCCGACTGCAATACAGAAATGCAGGATCTACTATTTATCATGTGATTGGAGCAATTGATGGGATAGAGAGGGAGTGAGCAGTCAATACCTGCTGGCCTATCATGGCAAGAGTGTGGTAAAGCTAGGTTTTGCTGCTGTACTGACACCAAATGAAGGCAAGGCATCACAGTACGTTTTTTTTTTTGTCCACTTTGGCCAGAATGAACATGGGCAGGGATCGATGCACTTTCTTCGTTCTACTCCCTCACCCAAAAAAAACAGGCTTACCATATGAAATGGGGCCACCAGCCTGGAAGTACAGCTTATGGAGTATTCAACTATCTTGGGGGCAGTGAAGTATCCTAATCCTCCATCATCTGATCCTGACTTGACATTTTCTTTCTACCTAACTTGCAATAAAATCAGTCTTCTGCTTCCACTACAATTATGCCACAGCATGTGTAACAAGTGAAATATTACAGAGGTGTGCAATCACATATGTCCATGAGCAGTAATCCCACGATGTACTATAATCTGCTCTCTCTTGTGTGTGTACGTGTGCTTGCAAAACACTAATGCTGCTCTCCATCCTCTAATACAGAACAGAACTGTGTCAAAAAAAAAATAAATAAATAATGCCCTCCCCGAGACAAGATGAGCTGACCTCTGACCATTCAAATCTATACTACCCATCCAGCCCTCCACATTCCTAGGTCACCAACACTGCAGGAGACGCTTTCCTCCTGCACTGATGGTCTGGCATGTAAACAATGATGGATGCATTGATGCCAATCAGTGGACAATGTAGAAAGTGCTGGCATGCGTGAAAGCACATACTTAGGAGGCCACTAGTGAGATTCAGGCTGTTGTCTGCTGTGGGATACGAGGGGTTAAGGTTTAGCAGACAACCCCTTGCAATCACCCAAACTGTAACCACTGAGTCAAAGAACTCTCAAGCACTAAGGGTTAAGGAGGAAGCAGAGATAAAAAGCAGTAACTATGGGAAAAGCTACAACATGAACTCATCATCTTAGGGAACATATACAGTACACTTGCCATGCTTTCCCCTTTATAAAACATGGCATATTCACAAGTATTTTGTTTCTCAAGAATGTAGGCTAGTTCTATGGACCCTTTTCGCCATGATGAAGGCTACAGGCAAAATGCAGAGATTTACAAACTGACAATTACAAACACATACACAACATAACAACTCACATCTTTCATTAAATATGAAACTAAACAGTCTGAACAACCTTAAGGCCAACAGTATAAAAGTGTTATGAAATAATGTTACTATATTTCATGTATGAGGGATGCAAATAATATGGCTTTACAGGTAGTTGATGTACAAGGAGAGAGCGAGAGAGAGCACAGAAAGGAGTTTCAACAAGACTTAAGTGGAGCTACATCACATCAACAAGATGTCAAAATTACTAATCATCTAGGAACCAAATGCATTATAAAAGCCAAGATAAAATTGTTATAAAGAGATGAACAAAAAGGGGATTGGTTAGGCGATTTGCAGCATTAGATGGCACGGAAAGGTTACAGTTGATGACACTATCAATGATTTCATGAACAGCCCACTGCTGCAAAATAAAAGGCTAAAAGAACAGATTTTGATGCTGTGGGAGGCAGATCCCCATGCCCCTGCTTATAAATCACCTTCAAGATGGCACTACGTTGGGAAAAGTAAATCCATTCTCAGAAACTGTCTGTACAGAAAACACTCTGCAAGTGTCTTACACATACACCAACAGGAAATTCCTATGGTTCCTTCAGTACTAAATATGGCCAATTTAAGACTTCAGAGCTAGGATCTATATGAGTGAAAAAGGGTAATGGTTCCTTACCACACAAGAAAATGATAACGAACATCACCGATGTGAATGACTCTACATATTTTATCAGGTGTATTATGTAAAAGAGATGGTCTTTCTGGATCACAAGACTCCTTCTTTCGGCTGCTCCCGTTAGGGGTCGCCACAGCAGATCATCTGTTTCCATTTCTTCCTGTCCTCTGCATCTTGCTCTGTCACACCAACCATCTGCATGTCCTCTCTCACCACATCCATAAACCTTATCTTAGGCCTTCCTCTTTTCCTGTTACCTGGCAGCTTCATCCTTAGCATCTTTTTCCCAATATACTCTGCATCCCTCCTCAGCACATGTCCAAACCAACGTAATCTTGCTCCTCTGGCTTTGTCTCCAAACCTTCCAACCTGGGCTGACCCTCTAATGTACTTATTCCTAATCCTGTCCACCCTCGTCACACCCAGTGCAAATCTTAACATCTTTACCTCTGCCACGTCCAGCTCTGACTCCTGCCTTTTTGTCAATGCCACTGTGTCCAACCCATATAACATAGCTGGTCTCACTACCCACTTGTAGACCTTCCCTTTCACTCTTGCTGGTACTAGTCTGTCACAAATCATTCCTGACACTCATCTCCACCCACTCCATCCTGCCTGTACTCTCCTTCACCTCTCTTCCACACTCACCATTACTCTGAACGGTTAATCCGAAAGTAATTAAACTCATCCACCTTCACCACCTCTACTCCCTGCATCCTCACCATTCCTCTATCCTCCCTCTCATTCACACACATATTCTGTCTTAGTCCTGCTTACCTTCATTCTACTTCTCTCTAGAGCATATCTCCACCTCTCCAGGGTCTCCATCTGTTCCCTACTCTCACTACAGATCACAATGCCATCTGCAAACATCATAGTCCACAGGGACTCCTGCCTTATCTCTTCTGTCAACCTGTCTATCACCACTGCAAATAAGAAAGGGCTCAGAGCTGATCCTTGATGCAATCCCACCTCCACCTTAAACGCATCTGTCACTCCCACCGCAGACCTCACCGCTGTCACACTACCCTCGTACATATCCTGTACCACTCTTACATACTTCTCTGACACTGCAGACTTCATCATACAATACCACAACTCCTCTCTAGGCACCCTGTCATATGCTTTCTCCAAGTCCACAAAGACACAATGCAACTCCTTCTGACCTTCTCTGTACTTCTCCATCAACACTCTCAGAGCACACATCGCATCTGTAGTTCTCTTTCCTGGCATGTAACCACACTGCTGATCAGTAATCATCACCTCTCTTCCTAACCTAGCTTCCACTACTCTTTCCCATAACTTCATGCTGTGACTGATCAGTTTAATGCCTCTGTAATTACTACAGCTCTGCACATCACCCTTATTCTTAAATATTGGTACCAAAACACTTTCTCCATTCCTCAGGCATCCTCTCACTTTCCAAGATTTCATTAATCAATCTAGTTAAAAACTCCACTGCCATTTCACCTAAACACCTCCATGCTTCCACAGATATGTCATCTGGACCAACAGCCTTTCCATTCTTCATAGCTGTCCCTACTTCCTGCTTAGTAATCCGTTGCACTTCCTGATTCACTATCACCACATTATCCAACCTTCTCTCTCTCCCTCATTCTCTTCATTCATCAGCCACTCAAAGTACTCTTTCCATCTGCTCAACACACTCTCCTCACTTGTGAGTACATTTCCCTCATTATCCTTTATCACCCTTACCTGCTGCACATCTTTACTAGCTCGGTCCCTCTGTCTAGCCAAATCGGTACAGGTCCCTTTCTCCCTCCTTAGTGTCCAACCTTTCATACAACTCTTCATACGCCTTATCCTTAGCCACCTCTCTCTTTGCCATGCACCTCATCTCCTTATACTCCGGTCTTCTTTCTTGATCTCTGACAATCCCACTTCTTTGCCAACTTCCTTCTCTGTATACTCTCCTGTACTTCCTCATTCCACCACCAGGTCTCCTTGTCCTCCTTCCTCTTTCCTCTTTCAAGACTACTAACGGAAAAACAGTATTCAAGCTGGGGAGCAAGTACAAATCTGGCAATGGCATAGAAGATCTTGATATCAAAGTCTTCTGCGGTTGCATGTCTCAGTTCATCAAAACAAGAGACAGAACACCCTTGTAAATAGTCTGTTTTGATGTTTTTATGGTTTGATTCTATATTGTTGTTACTCTGTTATACTTCTGTATTATATTTCAAAGTTATTGAAAATATGTTCGTTTTGAATAACTCAAGATATTAAAAAAAAAAGTGAGAACACAATGTCTGACCCAAAATAAAATTTGTGTAAGGATAAAAAAGGTCTATTGGCTGAGTAATGCAATGGTTGTGTGCAAGTAAGTTGATCCAGTTAAGAAGCACTACAGCCTATGAAGAAGTATTTTAAAAAGTTATTAGTGTCTCTAAAATAGTGGGGGGATTACAGCCAATACATTACAGGCCAGTATTTTTTTGGTGGACAAACAGCATTAGCTGTTTTAACATTATGATGACAACTTCAGCTTCAATTCTGACATCTCTGTGAAGGGATGTGAAAGTTATAATAATACAAGATAAAACCTGTGGATTACCAAAGATGACAGGCTTCTGCAGTGGACTAACTGTAGTTACAATTCCAGTAAACCAAGAACAGCAATGAAAGCATTGTTTACAAGATGGTACAAGTAGTTTTGTACTGGCAAGAGAAAGGAAAATAAATTAAGGAAGTGATATTAATGCCTATGGAGTAGACTACTGCCCACCTTGCGCTGTTAAGTATGGAAAATAATATTAACTTTTGTGACCATGAAAGAATGAGAGATTTGAGGTGCTTTGAAGGAACAGAAAGAGGTAAACAGGCATCTGCCACGTGTACTGTATGGATGTTTGGAAAAATGGCAATGTGAGTGAATCTGTCAGAAAATATTAGTACAGTATCAGAAAGAGTTGTCACCACTGAAGTGCTGCGTTTAACAAGGAAAGTTGGTGCTTCCACTGACCCCAGGAACTACAGACCTATTAGCCTGACTAGCCTTATTCTGCAAGGCCATGGAGAGAATCATCGTGGACCTTAAAGATACTGGTAACCTCCAAACACTTGACCCTACTCAATTTGGATTTGTCATAGGGAGATCATGCCTGTTAAACCTGGTGGACTTCTTAA
>NC_056729.1:389099944-389167444 GCF_019279795.1 Protopterus annectens
CACTGGCATTTACAAGACACATAAAAACAAGGTGGTGGAGGGAGGGAGCAGCCCTTGCAGCAGTGATCATGCAAACTGTTTACTATCAAAATGTTGAAATTCATATGGTTGATCATAACATCGAAATCATTACATCAAATGTTCAAAATACTGAAAATAAAAATGACAAAGTTTAAATAGTCGACAAACACCTGCAAACTAACACTAGTGTTTTTAAAGAGGGGTTGCACCCCCCTGCCACATATATTACAACTCCGAGATCACACAACAGTGCTGACAAGGATAAATCCTTGCCTGTTGTCAACACAATTTCAACAGGTAATTTGCATGCACTTTGTCGACCAAATGAACTACTCAACATTCATGTGTCGATCAAATGAATGTTAGACCATATGAATTTCAACATTTTGATAGTAAACCCACGCAAACATCTACTGTTATGGTATACTTGCATAAACAACTGTACTATGGTCATCATACTGGTAAATATGTGCAGTAGCCTTAGCTATAAGGGTAGATTGCCCTAGCTAACTACAGTTGGGAGGAGAGACGTCTAGGGACTCCTGGAGAACGGTCCTAGCAAGGACTGATCTAGACCTAGAGAAAAAGAAATCAAGCATATACTGCTCTAACAGTATGCATAGAGGACCAAGTGCAGCTTCTGGAATACTTCTACCATCCAACACTTTCCAAAAAGCCATACATGAAGCCAAGACCCTACACAATGGGCCTTGACACTGCCTGGAATAGTTTGCAGTGAGTAAAAGTTAATAGCGTTACACAAACATCTGGAAACATTCAGTTTTGACACAGGTTGTCCCTTCATACCTTCAAAAGAAATGAAAAACTGATATGAAGATTTGAAAGACCGAGTTCTGTCAAGAAAGTGCCAGAGTTGTCTGCTGAAACCCAAGATATGGAGTTTCCCCATGTCAAGAACATCTAGTCAGCCAGGTTATCTGGTTCAAATGGAGCAAGCGTTAGCTTCTCTAACACAAAATTAAGATCTCAAGAAGGGGCCACAGTTTTTCTGGAGCCTCTTATGCAAAACCCCTTTCAGAAACATTTTGATATGAAAATGCATTGAAAGAGGGGGATTCATGGGCTGAAATGGTTGATAAATGAACCTTGATGGAGGAAGTAAGACAGCCCATAGGATAGTATCTGACACAAATATTGTAAAACCAGAAAACAAGTAAGCCTAAATGGGTGCTAGTTATGTCGTTGGTGCCAGTTAGAAAAATGTTTCCATTTACTTGCATATGATTTGACAGTAGCAGGCTTTCTTGCCTCCATTAGTACCTGCTACATGTCAAACATCCCAGTTCTTGTGTGAGCAGATTCAGTTAGTGAGGAAGCTTGTGGTAATTGCCCTTGGCCATTTCCAAAAGAAGGGAGAACCACAATTGCCTGGGTCAGAAGGGAGTCACCACAATGATCTTGAGGAATTCCTTTTGAAACATCAGAAGTACCTTGACATCAGGGGAAAGGGTGTGTAAGTATACAAGAACATTCCAGGCCAAGGAAAAGAAATGCATCCATATTCCAGGTCTTCTTGCGGAATTTCGCCATCTGATTATTCATACAGGAGGCAAACAGGTCTACGTGTGGAACTCTCCATAGACGGATCAATTCTTGGAAGACCCGCTGATTAAGTTACCATTCATGAGGGTCTGCCCTTCTGCTCAGCTTGTTTGCCATACAGTTTTGGTCTGACAGAATACAGGATGCCTGTAAAGGAAGACTGTGCTGTGAAGCTATATTACAAGCTAACATTGCTAATCTACAAAGGGGGTATAACCTAGTTCCCCCTTGCTTTTTGATGTATCACATAAGTTGTGTTTGTCTAACGATTTGAAGATGTCCAGGAGACCAAAGATGATTTAGAGAGTTGAATGCCTTGATCAGGGCAAGCATTCCTTACATTTATGTGCTTGCATCTGTCCTTGGTATCCCACACACACCTTGCACTTTTATCCCTCCTGAAAGTGCACCATAAGCAAAGTCCAAGGTGTCTGTGGTGACGGACTTCTTTGGAACATGGAAAGGAGAATGGGAGACCTGGATTTAAGGATAGTTGCTGTCGCCACCAAGTGATTTCTCTTCTGACAAACCCCAGCAATGGGATTTGAAAAGAAAAGATGTTGGTGCTATGACCAAAGAGACTTCAGATTCCATTGCATCTTTCTCATGTGGAATCTTGCCAGGAGAATCGTGAGAATCAGTCACCATGACACCCAGATTCCTAAAACATTCCCTTGCAGTATCCAAAGACCTGAGTGGAAAACCTCAGAAATAGATCTAGACAATAGATATGGGTCTATTTTTTTCCTGTGCAGGAAAGGCTCTTAACTGAGATGTAAAGCAGACTCCCTAGGAACACCGAGTGAAGGATCAAAAAGACTTCTGAATGTTCTCTTGAAATCCCACCTTGTTTAACAGATCTCACACTCAAGTGACAGATTCCTGGCACACTGAAAAAGACTGCAAAGATAAAAAAGTCACTTAAATATGGAAAAATGTGGATACCCTGTAGCCTGCAATGAACTATGACGGGAGCTAGACACTTCTGTGAAATGTTCTGGTGCAGTGAATAATATGATCTACAAATACAAAACATTAAGAAATGTCTGAAGTCTAATAAAGATGTGATAAGCATCTTTTAAATCCAGTGTCACCAGGAAACAGAAGAGGGGGCAGCAGTGGCTGTGAAGTGATATTTAGAATTTGAGCACCGTCACAAACAGATTTGGAAAATCTAAAACTGGTCTACAAGTATTTTCTTTATTTGACACTAAAACATACTTGAATAAAAAAAAATTCCCCTCCTGGAAAAGAGGAACTGGGTCTATCACACCATGGGGTAGCATGTAATGAAGGACAGATGAGAATAAGAGTGGTCTGGCAGATGAGGGATTAATCCCTAGAAAGGATTTGTCTGAAGCTATCTGTTGGCAAAGAGAAAAGTGGAGATTCAGACTTGCTGGAGGTGAAAAGTGGATGTCAGGGGCAGGTGAGGAGGAGGAGCAAGGTCTCAAATAATCATTCTGACTTGTGGGACTGTCTATGGCTTTGGGAGGTATTCGTTTTGGAACCTCTTTGCTGTTTCTTCTTAAACAGTTATTTATCTGCATTTTCTTGAGACCGTTTATTTTGTTTTGTTTTGTTTTTTTGCCAAAATTGGATGAGGGGTTAGAGAACCTCTCAGAAAATTTGGAAAAGGAGAGGTGAAGATCTGAGAGATTCCCAGTATCAACTTACCCATTTCAATACACTTTTGAGCACTTCTGCAACACAGGGATCAAAACCTAAATCTCTAGACAAAGAGAATTTAAATTCTCATTTTTAGCATAATCTGGGAGATTCTAGCAAACCTCTTCAAAACAGCACCAGTGGCTGCAGCCCAGGAAGAAGCATCAACTGAGCCACAAAAGAACAAACTTTAACATACGAGCCTGATTATTCAAATTTCTGAACGTCAAAGCTGCGGAATCACACACTTTTCTCATGTTTTATCAACAATCTTTTTATCCTTATCAGAAAGAGTAGGATTGGAATTAATCTTTAGCAGCAGCATGATGAACTAAAGCTATGGCTACTGGGACATGTTGGAGAAGAGTCTACAAAAACTTTAAAGACTGATCAACTTTATAGATATCATCTGCCTTTTTAACGGCAGTTCACTGAAATTCAGGAAAGCTGCAGGCAGTAAAAAACATACTTTCTCCAAAGCTGACTGAAATGAAGTAATGGGTAAAGATTCTGGAAATTATTTCTGTAACAGTTCATAGTATTTTCTGAGGGACTGAGAAATATCCATATTCTCCCACTGAAAACACTGGCACAATCAGGAAGTAGCCTCAAAGAAAGAGAAACACCCACAGGAAGAATAAGAAACTTGGCTCTCTTCTCAGTCTGAATCAGAAATCGGAGGAAAAAAACCCTTCTGTCCTTTCTCTCATCTTCCTGTCTATATTCAGAATCCTGAATGTCTTAATGAAAAGAGGAATCAATCTTTCTTTTACCAGAAACTACTTTGTAAGAAGGAGCAATGGCCTGAATTATACCCTGAGCGAGACCCAGTAAACTGCTCATGTCTACAGAAATTTCAGGAACAGTACATATATGTTTAGTTTGCAGTTTCTTTTTGACAGAGAAAATGGGGCCAACAGTGTTATAAATGGCAACACTAACTTCCTCAGGGATGGAAACAAAATTCTGATAAGACAGGGAAGCCTTCCCCATTTTCTCTCCCAGGACCAACAAGAGCAGCTCTGCCTTGCTCATTGAGGGGACCCCAACAGCCACAAAAGATGTGGCAAATGCCCTAGTCCATAGTGGATGTAGGTGCTACACCAGAGGGATCTGGGGTAAACGATGAGTGTGGGGAAGACAAAACGGCAAGAGACAGTAAAATGCAAGTCTTTCAAAGTTACTTTTTTCACAAAGCAGTAAAAGGCACATTGCACATTAACCACACTGCCAGCCCCTATAAGTAAAATAAACACAATTTCTCCACAGAAAAAAAAAAAAAAGAGTTTGCAATTACTTTAAAACAAAAATTAGGTACTCACCATAATGATAGATTTGTGTTGTCTGTTTCCATCCTTTCCTTACTGGATGGGTTTCGGCTCCAACCTCGGAACCGGCCATGGTCACTTACAAGCTTTCGATCCAATACTTAGGATCCTCCCCTACCCATAAGCCCTGTGAATAAACCAAGCTTCCTCAGATGGTGTTTGCCTGCCCAAAGTAAAGGCAATGTAAATTACAAAATATATTTGTAAGCCATCTTAAAAGAGTTGGCGAGTTAAATAAGGATAACCTGTATGACGAAAAAGAGGCAGAAAAAGACAATACCTTCAAGACCCAGAACTAGGGCAGTTAGATCCACCTCAGAATGGGATTAAATTGTTAAACGACCATACTGCCAACAAAACAAAAGGGGGAATACAGGAGGGAAGTTGAAGAAATGCGAAAAACAGACAACACAGATCTATCATTATGGCGAGTTCATAACTTATTATCTAGATGTTGTCTTTTCCATCCATTCCTCAACTGATAGGACAGTGTTCAAAGTTACATTTGTACTTGTGAGCCTCACAGAAGTATATTTCAGAGCACAGCTGTACCAATAGAGGCCCTAGATCTAGACTGCATAGGCAATTTGTAATGGGGAATGAAGATATGAACTTGGGACCAGGTAGCTGCAAACAAATGTGTCATCAACTAGAACAATGGTGAAAAAGGCTGTAGATGAAGCCACACTCTGGTAGAATGTGCTTTCAGATTAGAAGGGAGAGGAATTCCGTTTTTCAAGTAAACAAATGAAATGCACTGAGGCAACCATCGAGAAAGAGCGACTCTGGAAGCTGCTTTGCCTAATTTAGCATTGGAGAAGGACACAAATAACTTGTCATTTTCTGAAAGACTTAGTCCGGTGTAGATAAAAATGTGACGGACAAACCAAGTAAACGCAGGGTATATTTGCCCTTGTTTGTGAAATTTGGGAAGAAAACGAAGATATGTGGATTAATGGATGATTCCAATGCCACCTTGGGGAGGAAAGAAGGACTGGATTTCAGAGATACTCTGTCCTTATGAAAAATTAAATATGGAGGCTTTGAGGATAATGCATGCAGCTATGAAATTCAACTGGCAGAAATGACAGCCTCCAGGAATAAGGTCTTCCAAGATAAAAACTGAAGATCCATTTTTACAGCAGGTTCAAAAGGAAGGCCCATCAGGGCTTGAAAAAGAACGACAATATCCCATAGGACTGGATCGCCAAGTGGAGGTCGGAGTAAAAAGGTGCCTCAAAGAAAGGCTTTGAACAATCTAATGGAAGCTATGGGTGTAGGATTCTCCTGTGTGAAATAATGAAATTGCAGCTTACTGAATATTGGGATAGCTGGTGCCACTTTGAAAAAGATGGGCAGCAAGGAAATCCAAAATAGATGGAAGGAGAGCTGAAGGAGGCTCAGTATTTTTCTCTACAGCTCAAACAGCAAACCTTTTTCCATTTCCTTCAATAAACTTTCCTAGTGGAAGATTTCTGAGAGGAAGACAAAATGTGTACAACTGGGGGTGACCAACCTGGACAGTTGAACCGTTACTGGAATTGAAAAAAGCATGTGGTTAGCTTGAGGGATTGAATGTTTTGGGTGACGCAGAACCGATGATTGAGAAAGTAAATCAGGATCTGAGCCCAGAACCCAAAGTGGGTTAATTAAATGAGGCCAGAGGAAGGAAAACCATACCCTGACCTTCATCACATATGCTTTCTATAAGAACTTTAGAATCAGAGGTGTCGGGGGGGGGGGACATAAAGGAGACCTGGGGTTGAATGATGCATTACAGTGCCCCAAGGAGATCCGCCCTGATGAGGGAAAAGAGTAAAAAACTTGCTGTAATTGGTGTTGTGGGGAGAGGCAAAGAGATTGCAAAAAGGTCGGTCCCAATGGCTGAAAATCCTTTTCATTACTAAGGAGTTGAAGAACCACTTATGAGGGAGCAAAAATGAATCTGCTCAACTGTCCACTAGTATGTTGGATTTTCCCAGGAAATTAGAAAGCGGTGAGAGGATATTGACCATTGCCACATTCTCATGGCCTCTCAACACAGAGGATAAGATCTGGTTCATCCCCAGTTGTTGATATACTATACAACTGCCATTTTGTCCATCTGTGCAAAGATCACACTCAAAGGGAGAGAGAGAGTCCTGAAAGGCCTGCAACAATAGGACTGCTCTCATCTCCAAGATACTGTCTGAGACTATGCGCCTTAGATGGTCTGTCCCACATAATGACCCCCCACCCCCCACCCCACCCCGGAAACATCCATGGTCATTGTGACTTGAAGAAAGGACAGAATGAAAGGTCATTCCTGTTTAACAAGTGGAGACTCTAGCCACCACTGGATGCGTGTCCTGCAGATGTTTGTTAGACTCACTGGAAAGATTAAAGGCTGTTCTCTAATCTATCACTGAACTTCCAGGATCAAATCTGTCCACTGGCACTAATGTGACTGAATCGGCCATGGAACCTAAAAGACAAAAGTCTACTTATGTCAGTGGCTTTTGTTAGGATAGAAGTTCTTGGGCTTGCTAATGAAGAGATGAGATTCCAGAGGGAGGATGTTTTGCTATCTGAGATCTTGTGCACAAAGTTGCTCTGATGAACTCCAGAGACTGAACTGTAATCTGGACTTTTCAAAAGTGTACTGTGATTTCCAAGTCTGTAGAGAGATGGATCAAGGAGTCCCTGGCTTAAATGAGTAGATTACTGGTGGGGGGGGGGGGGGGGGGATTAGCCACTTGTCCAGGTATGGGAATATTTGGAAAACCTTAAGTCATACGTGAGCTGCTACCATTGCCATACACTGGGTGAACACTCAGGGGGACTGTGGTGAATCCAAAGGGCAGTGCTCTGAAATGGAACCAAGTGGCTCTTAGCCAGCAGTGAAAACACTTTCTGGATCGACTACCCATCTTTATATGGCAGTATGCATCCTGAAGATCTATCCAGCATACCCAGTCATCCTTCCTTAGTAATGATGAATGGACTGAACTATGACCATCTGGAATTTTGTTTGTTTCACAAACACGTTTAGCTGACTTACACCCAAAATTGGTCTTAGGTCTTCATTTTTATTTGGCACTAAGAAGAACGGAGTAAATTCCAGATCATTTCTCATCTGGTGTGTCCTCTTAGATCACTCAATTTCTTAGTAGCTTCTCCATTTCTGAAGTGGTTGCTTCCCTTTGGGAGGGTGGAACATTGTAAATTATTTTCTTAAGTGATAGAGGAGTATGGAAAGGTATGACAGCCTCTAGTTACTAACCTCTGGACCCATTTATCTTGAATGATGAGCATCCAGATTGCTGGGTGCAGAGATTAGCTCCCCTTTCTGCCTCCAAAGTAAGACAGTCAGGCAAACATTCCAGTCCACTGAAAAGGCTTCTCTGAGAAAGGACCCACTGAAGCTTGAGTTTTATGGACCACCTCTGCATCTTGGGTGACATCCATTATGGGATTCCCCCCCCCCTGCCAAGGGGAGCTCTTTCTCCAGAAGCACCCGAGGCAACTCTTGGGTCTTGCAAAACCACATCCTCTTACCTTCCTTCTGATTCCAGGAGAAGGTCCGTTGAGGTGTTGAGACAGCAGAGAGGGATTTACCATTCTTCTCATTTCTGGAGATCGCTTCTTTGACATTAGGACCAAATAAGGTTGATCCATCATAAAGGGCACTGATAAAGGACGACTTGAAATGTTCCGCAAAGTCTCAAAGCCGCACTCAGGCATGCCTATTGACAGAAATAACTGTTACAGCTGCTCTAGATACACCGTCTGTAGCATTAGAGATAAGCTGCACAAAGACACTGGAAAAGGACTGTAGGGTAGCCAACTGTGAATCAATAGCCTTCCTCCGATTCACAGACAGGGTCCCTGAAAGAGATTTGGCAACCTCCTTAGTAAAATCTCTCTGGAAGCAGATGACATGCCAGATAATTCCTCTCTCTCAATGAAAAAAAAGATGAGACATACACACTCCCAGAATCTGTCCAATGCATGCAACTCTGTTGGGTGGATTGGGTGGATTAACAGAAGAGCCCTTTTCCTCCAGCTCCTTCTTAGAGGCTGCCACCACTATCACAGAATCTACAAAATGACCCTTACTCCAATGGAATCCATCTTTAGGAGCAACAAATTCATCAGGCTTCTTAAGAATTGGTTCAACTGTGTCCAGTTCCCTCCATGTCCACAAAAAAATTAGGTCCATCATCTCTTCAGTAGGAGGAACCACCCAAGAAGTAAATGGGCCAGAACTGAAAACTTTAAAGAACACTGACTTCTGGAGAAGGATCTTGGGAGGACCATGCCCTTCTGCAGGAAGTTCTAGAATCTCCCCAAACAAGACGTCCTCACAGGGGATCTAGGGGAACCTTCTCCTCCAATGAAATCAGTGTCCGTGATAATAGATTCCTCAGTGAAATCTAAGTGCCTACTCTTAAAGGCATGTTTCCTGTGGAGCTCTGCTGTGGGAGGGTCAGAAGAGAGGACTCAAACGGAGAAGGATTCTCTGTGGAGAATTGGATCAAAGTTTTCCAAAACTGGCTGTCCCAATGAGACAGAACAGCAGGCTTCTGACCCTGGGAGATTTTATGATGATGGGCAGGATCCAGTTCAGAAAGGACAGATCTCTCTCTCTCTCTCTCTCTTGGCAGGGAGAAGACAGACTCAAAAGTCAGACCGAAGACCGATCTGGAGCGCCATGACTCTGGAGCTGAACCCTCTGATGGTGAACGCCATCCCGCTTTGATCAGAGATTGATGCCAGAGCCAATCTAGAGTTGATACTCTTTGAATCTGATCCTAGCCTATTGGAGTAGGCAGCAACAGTTCATCTCAGACTCCAATGGCTCCAACTGTGCCAGAGCAGACTTTCAGAGAACTCACTCATTGGAATCACAGAAGAACACAACCTTAGATTAAAGACCGATGCAAAGCCTCTGTATCAAAGACCAAGAGGGCAAGACATCTCTCTCAGATACAACAGTGGTCGCTGCTGGGAGAACTCCCAAATGAATCTGGGTATAAAGAAAATGCCTTAACAGCCTACTGACATACACTTCCATGAAGCTCCAAGGGGTTCTAAATGACCTTATGGAAGAAGTACAGGAAGGAGGCCTGGAAGAATATCTGGGTCTATCCTGAAGGATCAGAGACCAAAGCCTAGAAGTCACAGGTTCCAGTAAAAACGTTGGTGGTGTAGTGGAGCCGATGATTATCAGATCCAAAACAGTTCTGGCTCTGGATTAAGGTATTTTAAATGGAGGGGCCAGAGCAAATGAAGTAGTCAAGTTCAGAAACCTCTTTTCTGAAGACAGGGACTTGCCTTTTACTGTCTACTTATGACTCTCTTTTCAGCCCTTTTTAACAGGAAAAAGAGGAGTGGGGGAGTAGCACCTGCCGATTTCCCTGATACTGGTTGAAGGCTTGATTCCTGTTGGCTGAAGGAGACCCTTCAAAACAAGTTTGTTTCTCCTCTCAATTAGAGCTGTCTGCCCAAAGGCTTCAAAATACAGCACAGTGTCTCCAGGTGAGACGGCCTGAGACAGTAAACACATTTCCCATGCACATCAGAATTTGGCAGCTTCGGTGGACAAGAGAGAAATGCACTTTCTGAAACCTGAAGGTTTATCCGACATACTGTCATAGAGAAACTACAGTACCTAGGAAAAAAACAAATAGTTTTTATATTTTATAATATGGAAAAATGAGGAAGAGAAATTACCACTACTAGACAGAGAAATTTAGTAATGAATGGAAAGGGGAGGGAATCTATAAGTATATAGAAAGAGACAGTTGCAATGCTTATTTAAAGTAAAACATCCTCAAATGTTCTACACAAGCCTCTCCTGAGCACCAAGGCACACTGTAGCGTTTCAAGTGGCAAACGAGATCTGAGTTAGCTTGTTCTATTCACATGGATTATCAGTAGGGGAACAGCATGAGCACCGGAACCAAAGCTTGCAAGTGGCCATGGTCAGGTTAGATGTTGGATCCGAGACCCGTCCATTGAGGAACGGATGGAAAAGACATCATATCAACTTTTAAACTGACTGGAAAAAGAGAGAGTGCTCTAGTACAATACTATCTCATGACAGTTCTTTTAAATAACTTTTCTGAAAAGGAAAGTGTTATTAAGCAAACATTTTTTTTTCTAAAATGGAAGTTTTCTTTTAAGGGGGAACTCATCTGCCCACCAAAGGAACAGTACACTCTGGCCATCGATCTTTGAAAGCCTCAGAGTGTACTCTTTGGAGGTAGGATAGCTCTGAAAGGCTTGGAATCAAACCTGTCTTTGTGACTGTGGAACATGCCCTGGAGCTGTGGAAACTCACCGGTTGTTATATCCTATGCAGGATACAATATACACAGCTATGGCTACTGCGATCAAGATGCTGGACATCTTATGCTCAGGCTGTAAAGAAAAAAAAAGCTGAAGCTTCCTAGAACGCACTCAAAAAGATCACAGCCCACACGGTAACATCTACTCCAACACACAAATACTGCAAAGCAGACCAAGCCCATAAGATCAATTAAGTCTGGTTCTGCACAAGGAAATGTTTTAGTCATGGGCAACTCTACAACTAGGCATACAGATGTGACACTCACTAGAGTGGACAAAAACAGGGCGATTTGCAGAGTGCCAGGATTCATCCTATCACATGGGTGCCAGGTTCCTTAAATCTGACAAACAGGACTAAAACCTTGTGGTTGCCCACATGGAAAATAGCTCAAGGGGTTGTATCCAAAAGGACATGCAGAGACATGACAGATGGAAATTAGTGTGCATGTGTTAGATGCAGGAAAGGCACAAGTCTACCAGTATCTCGTTTTCACCAAAATATCTAGATTCCAAGATAATTGGCTTTAACAACTGGCCAAGTAGTTGGTGTCATTCTAAGGGGCACCTGTATGTGATGGCCTACGATAAGACGGTAGATAAGCTGTCTTGTTTCACCAAGTATGGTTTAAACCTCTCATACCAGGGCTTCCACATACTGGTTAAAGCCTTTGCTGACCTATTAGTGCCTTTTGAGGCACAGTTCCCCTACTGGGCATTCCTTAAGAGGAAACTCAAACTCGTATTTCAACATCATGGCAGTACTACTCAATGCTAGGAGTTTAACTACATGCCTGAACTTGAAGCAAGCACTGCTGTGACACATTCATATTTGTATAGTTACCAAGATATGGTTTCAGTGCAGTGACAGCACTCCCTCTATACCATGGTTTAGCACTTTCATGCCTTCAGACCCTTGGGTAACAGGAAGTATCAGTATTTGTGATAAATACCATCACATCATGTCAAATTACTTATAAACTTGACATGGAACTCACGAGATCCTAATCACCATTAACAAATCCTACCACTAGTTCATAGCTACAGATTTCATCAATGTCTCCTAAACATTATGGAAATTACCTTAATACCACTGAGAAGTTGAATATCAAATTAAATGCCTTGTTGCTATAGGATTTAACATTAATAGGCATAATTTGCACCTCAAAAATGGATATGCTCAGCATTTCCTAGACTTTAATGTTACTGCACTACAGCAAAACTGTAAAAACTACCCACTAGAGGCTCTAATATCATTGACCTGGCCCTTAGAAACCTAGCCCCTTACCTGTATCCCACTCCACATCTTCTCATCTCTAATTAAATCTGACCACACAAGTAATCTTCTCTGGCAAGCCTTGTGGTACCACCCCATCATTAAATGAGACCATCTCTAGGACTTCACCAGGGCAAGCCTACTTCAGCTTGTAGAAAACAGTCTCTTGAAAATGGGCACATCTGAAAGGGCTGCTGCATTCATCTCAGACTTTTGCCAGAACAGAAACAGTTGTATAGAACAGTCAGTACCTATTCACTCAAATATAATTGTTAATTCATGAACAAACCTATGTGGTGGAACACCTGCATTAATAAACTGTACAACAAAAGGAAAAAGATGAAAAGTTGTAATAAATCCAAATCCTCTTATATCAGAGCCACACTGAAACTTGCTATCAAGGAATTTAAGAGTATGTAAAGTAGAGTGCAAGTTTAAGGTCGTTATAAATACTAAAGGAAACGACAAATCTTTCTTCAGTTATGTCAAGGAATTAAGTAATATCATCCATCAAAGCACTTGCTGAGTGGTTAGAACACTGGTCTAGTAAACCAGTAGTCATGAGTTCAAATCTCTTAAAGGTTTCTACTTGAGTTTTAAAGGGTAGCTAAAGGAAAACACTTTATAACTAAACATTTTTCTCTCTATCTCTGTTTTCTGAGCTATTTCGACATCTCAAAATCATTCTGACTGCTTCTTACAGAATTTGAATAAGTTTTCTGCAAAATAGCTGTCAATGGAGCTTGCTATATCAACGTGATCTTCTTTTTCTTCAAGCCTGTTTTCCATAATCCACTTCCAAGTCTGCTTTATAGGAGTCATATTCGACAAAGTAGTAGTGGTGTATTCCCATTCCATCAACATATAATGGGATTAGTTTCAGGCATTGTCATCTTGTATACTGTCTGTAACAGGACTGCTTCTTTTATTTCTTGAATGGCCCTCTGTGTGTGCCTCAGGGGTTGTTTTATAGTATACTAAGCAATTACACAGCTGCGAAAAAACTGTTGCTAAATTGCAGCCTTTGTTGAAAGTATCTTTTTGTAGTCCAAGATGAACTGACAGTCCCTCCTCCCCCTACCCTTTGTAAATGTGCTGATATTTTACAAGAAAAAATATTTTCTGACTTTTCTCTAAATACCACAGACATCTTTGCTATTACATTCAAGTCATCTTAAACTGTATAGTATAAACAATAAACAACAAACATTTAAAGTTTAAAGCTTAGCATTTCAATACTGTGATGCTGCTTATGCAAATTTGTCAAAAGAGGTGACAACTACATTTGAATCGTTGACTGATCTAATTGTTCTGTTTTGCAGTGAAAGGCATGATAAGAAGCTGTTAGAATTATTGTTAAGTTCTCTTCCTCTCTGCAATAAAGACAATGGAAAACAGTTCCACACCTCTGTCTTGTTTACAGCAGCCTGAGCTCCTGACTACAAATTTGTGTGCGTCTTTGGTATGTCATGCAGGTGCAGAGAAATGGCTCTGCAACTTATGTGAGAAGCTTAAAAATAAAAAAAAAAAAAGTGGGTGGTCGATCCCTTCCTTTAATACCAAAGTGAGGAAATGAACGTTTTATAAAGTACAAACAGGTTTCAGATACCTATATAGTACTGGAATCATATTGTAGGGAGAAAAGCAGCCTAGGAGTCGAGATAAACTGTAGGGGAAGGTGGAGTTTTCCTTTAACCTAGTATATACACATGAACCCATTACGGGTAAAGGGTGATTTTTGCTAAAGGGAAAATTGACTAGGCTAAAAATGTCCCACAAGGGCAGTTAGCCTGGTATCAGTCTATGAGCCAAGCTAATTTTTAACAATATCATATACTGCAATCCCAATGAGAAGGCAAATATATTAGCACAAATTTAGTACTAAATCTTACCCCACCAAACCATACTGTTTTCCCCAGTATCCCTGAAAATGTAATTTCCTGTGAAATCACTCTGGAACAAGCGTTAAAAAAAAAATCTCTAAGGCTAAAATGCTTCCATGGGACTAGACAGGTAACCATTTAAAATGTCGGGACCTGCTACAGCAAGTCCCAAAACATGGAGACTGATTGACCAAAAAACAGCCTTGCATATGCAAAGTCCAAGATGGATATTTCTCAGAATATTCTCTTTTCTCCAAGGTATGGTGACCTGAGTTGGCACGCGCGTGCACACACATTATATATATATATAATTTCAGGAGTGAGGGGGAGCTTGCCCCCCCCTGCAAAAATATTTAAAGCAGAAGAATGCTCTTCGAGACTCGTTCTTTTCCTGGGATGGCAGTGTTTTTTTCCAGCTTGCCAGCACTTGGCATTTTGAGTGGTGGCATTTCAATTGGGAGCTGGCTACACAACATACTAGGCTGAATTGTCGTAAGTGCCAAGTATGCACATAGCCTCTACTTAAACTGTTAAACCTCAGCCTGTCCACAGCTACTGTGACTCCCCTAAACAAGGAAAGCTCCACTACAGATCCAGGCAATTATAAGCACATTAGCCTCACCAGCCTTACATTCAAAGCCACGAAACATATCATAGCAAAACACATTTATGCAGACAGAAGGAACTTAATTCAGACTCCAATCAGTTTGCTTTTGGGAAGGGCAGGTCCTAACTCCCGAATCTAGTAAACGTCTTCGAAAAGGTTAGAGGCTGGCCAAGGTTTCTAACAATACCGCCACGCAAAAAAAAAAAGAAAGAAAGAAACAATGTAAACCATATCTTATCAACTGGATTACAAATTGGTTATCAGACAGATCTCAGATTGTGAGAGTTGTCAGTATCCTCTCTGAATATAAAATTGTAACTAGTGGGGTACCGCACAGATCAGTTCTGAGCCCTATCCTCTTTGGCATTTATTGTGTAGACATCCATTCTAACAACCCAGAAGTATGGCTGACCAAGTGTGCAGATGACTTAACACTGTTATCCACTCCTTCACAGATACTAAATACCTCTAGCCAAAGGCTGGAATATGCACTCACATGGCATACTGAAATAGTCTCAAGTCAAATGCAAAAAGTGCAGCATAGTACAATTTGGCAATAAAAGCCGTTCCTATCTCATATGTTATAAAAGACATGGTCATAACTATGGTAGTTATGTGGATAATTCTCTCTGTCATCATGTCTTAACCATAGTCTGGAAAACTTTCTATCTGATTGAGTTAACTTCCAAGGGAATATCTTCAAGATTCAGTGAATCCATCCTGCCACTTTATCCTTATTAAACCCGTCACTGAATGCAATGCCCCCTTTGGTATGTATAAATCAAAGCATATTGCTCAGGAAGAAGGGCCCCAAAGATACCTTTCAAAGGAAACTAAAGACCTTGAACTATCCCAATAGATTAGTACAACTCTCCTTCTCTTCAGTAGCCTACAGGCTCCTCCAAGGTGGCTTGAGTCTTATCTTTTGAACGAAGACTCAACCAGATTTGACCGGTCTTCTTTGCAAAGCCAGTGGCTCTACAAAACACTCATACTAGGGAACTAAATGTACAACAAAGATGACTCACTGGTGAAAGTTTCTAACTCAAAGTATTCACAGCCTATGGAATAAGTTACCACTACATGTCAAACAAAATAGCACCGTGACTACATTTAATGCTAATCTTGATGACTGGATGGGAAGACAAACTTCCACAAGGACTGGCATGTAAAGCAGTACTCAATTTGGGAATGGAGGACTACCAAGTACCTAAAAAACAAAGTACAAGCCTGCTAACTGTCTCAACTTAAAGATGTGTACGGCTAGGCACCTTAAGATCCTTGTGACCACTTGCTTAGTATTGCTTCTCTGTTCCGATGTTTCTGGGATCTCTTCTTGGTGCTAGAACATTGCCAAGCGTGAGAAATCAGTGACTACGGTAAGGGTTTTGCTAATCAACAGCAAAGCTTGGCTGTGGAGTGTTAAAGTCAGCATTAACATCAATGCATTTTGTGCAAAGCAATAGATGTACTTTAATCTTCCAGTCACTTTAAGTCATAGCTTATGGAAAACGTTTTGAAGCCTTAACAAAATTTGTGTTTGTGATATCTACAGAGTTGAGTAACACAGAGTACAAAGTCAGAGTTAATACAACTTGTGTCTATACAGCTGAACTATGTTCTTGGGACACACCAACTCCTGTAATTTGAGTGAATACAAATTAGTATTCAAAGGAATGAAGATAGGGGACAGCGAGGAATTATATGTACACTGCTTTAATTACAGATTTATTTTAAACTGGAGAAGTACAGGAGACCTAAAAGTGAGATGGTAATGTGTCAAGAAATATGAGAAAACCAGTACAGACATCTAAAAATGTTAAATGTAGGAGTGTGGAGTGACCAG
This sequence comes from Protopterus annectens, assembly GCF_019279795.1. Taxonomy (NCBI): domain Eukaryota; kingdom Metazoa; phylum Chordata; order Ceratodontiformes; family Protopteridae; genus Protopterus; species Protopterus annectens. The sequence continues at coordinate 389,116,467 of NC_056729.1, forward strand.
ACAGTCTTGGCCAAGGAAATTGAGACAAAGAGGTAGAAAGAATGTTACTAGACAGAAATCAGTGTAAAACTGGATATGCTTAAGAAAGATGTGCAACAAATAAGAGATTATAGGTGACAAATAGAGAATAAAATGTGCAAAGATATTCTCAATGAGAAATTTCACCCTTTTCTCATACAAGAGTGACTGAATAAGATAACAATGGATGAAGACCTCACTATCACTCTTCAAGAGGAACCTTGATGAGTGGATGGGTAACAAAGTTCACACCGGGGATCACACCAACAGCACTACTAGATAGGGGCCAAGGGTACTAGCTGCTAGTACAAGGGTCTAGGGAACTACTAAAGGGATTGTGAATACCGCACAACGTGGCTGGGCTAATATATGCCTTCAGGCACATAGCCCAGTACCAACCTATGAACTGCTAGTGATAAAGATGAACGGTTTATGTTGTATGCAACTGTGAGCTCATTTACAAGCAGGAGTGAAATATCAGTGTACAAAAAAGTGAAGCAAAAGTGGTGGCCTGTTTACTCCCAACAGTAAAACTGTGCAAGTTCAATGTGGGGAAAGCACCCATCATTTACTAGAGAGCCAGAGAGAGAGTTTTTCCTTTTTTAAAAGAAAAATTAAGAGCAATAGTTCAACTAGTCATATACTGAAAGATTAATAAGAAATGGTGAAACTTCTTCACTCACATAGATATTAAATATGGTCAGTTCTTGGTGAAACCTTCCAGGACTATCTGAAGTTGCTACAGGACAAATGGGTTTATTAAAATGACAGAAATGAAGTGGAGAAAAGATATAAATGTATTGCAAAAGTGGAGTGGGAACTGGAAATGTAATGCAAATGGAGAGATTAAAGTGAAACATTTTTTTCTGTTCTATATGCGTTTCCCCCTCAGCCTACATAACATCAAGGCACTCCATTCATTATCTAGGAGTCCGGAGCTTCCCCTCAGATTCCCTAGGGTAAAGACTATTCATGGGCACAGTCATCCAAGCAGACCGCATTGTGTCTGGTGCTTTTAATGACAAACACCTACATCACCATAGGGACCGCCTACACCCCTCTATCAGTTCACATGTACTCCTTTGCAGAGCTGACGAGCAATGCAGACAGATTCTGACAGGAGGGTCTAGGACACTTGAAGAAAGAGCACTAGAGTAGCTATAACCGTAATCAGTGTCCGTAACATATGCACCATACAGACTGCCTATTACTCTTAAAGAGGGAATACAGCAGGAACTTAAATGCATGGAATCACTTGGTGTTACAGGCCACACTACTGAAAGATCAATAGTATGGTGACTGTAGGTAAGCAAAACACTTTACATATGTACACAAGATCTCAAACTGATTCAGGCAGAATATTACAGGTTGGTGAAATGGATGCCACTATGGTGGATGCAAACCAAAAGTTCTGGTAAATCAGACTTGGCAAGGCAAGTGCTACACTGCATACATTTAACAAACCCATGGGCACATAAAAGTTTCCAACAGTACCTTTCAGGGATTCATCACAACAGACAAACTTCAGCAAGGAATAGTCAATACGACTGACAAAGTAGAAGATGTTGCAAACATTACTGGAGAACATTCTGGTCCAGGGTGCTACAATGCAACAGCATGACAACGGGCTGACTAAGTTGCCTAATAAACCAAGATCATAAGGAGTGATGCTAACTAAGCAAGTTTAAGTATTAGACTGAAGATACACATCTGAAATACATGAGTCATTTACTTGCTGGTGGGTTAAAGTTAGATAATGGCAAATTGCATGCCATAAGCAGGCATGCAAAGTCCTACAAATAACCCTCATCAATGCCACCTGTCAAGTGTAAATCACACTTATGGTGAAGTCATTCGTAAAATTTAAGTGTTTTAAAGTGACTAAGATTAAAGTATATCTAATGTTTTGTGTCAAAGGCACTGAAGCTGACCCTGACCTTAACACCCCCCACCCTTCACACCACTTTGTTACTAAATTATCCAAACTCTTGCCTTCATCACTGACCTCCCACTCTTGCCTCCTTTATAGCATCAAGTAGATGTTTAGGAATATAGAAGCACAGAAACAACACTAAGCAAGCGATCACAACATCCATAAGTTGCCTAGAAAATAGACCTTTTTAAGTAGACCTTTAAGTAGATACACTTAAATGTTCATGCCTTCCTTTTCAAGCACTTAATAGTACTCACCTCCCAAAATGAAAATGGCTTTACATGATGTAATTGTGCCTCTAAGAAAGATGCTTGAGTGAGGTACGGTAAGAAGTTAGTCAGGGGATCAAGCTAGACTCTACGAAAAAGAGGCTGGTAATGGCTTTAACAACTTAAAAGTGCTAAGATACTATCTTGCCAACTACCTTATTAGAGGACACCAGCCGCAAATGATTAGGAGCAGTGTTACTGCTGGATAGCAAACCTACAGACTGTATGTATTAAAGTACTTGATATGTAAAGACCAGCTGCACGCAGACAGAGAAAGAAATGCTTCCACAGTTTTTAGTTGTCAGAAATGTCATGACAACTCTGAAATAAACTCATCTGTTAACCAGGTAAGCCCACTGCACACAGTCCCTTTTCATGGGTGATCTAGGAGCAATGTCTCATTAACTGACTTGTTCAAGGTCACACAGTAGGCAACTGAGGGCTGAGGGAATCAAAACTCTGTACCACAGGAATTACACTTAACCCTCTGCTCTAACTACCAGATTTGTACATGCATAGGCAGCTCAGGTACTATCTTGACAGAAGTCCTTTAGAAAAGAAGATCAGTTGTTTATTTCTTGTGATGGGTCAAAGAAAGGACAACGCATGTCAAGACAGACCATTTTAAGATGGTTAAGTGTTGCTTTTTGTTACTCTCACCATCGCAAATGTACTCGAGGCAGTATCAAGGCACATTCTACGGCATACTAGAAAGGGGTGGACTCTAGAAGGATTCTAAAGGCAGCTACATGATCCTCTGTACAAAGTTTTACAAAGCATTACAAAATGGATTCCTTTTCCAGGTCCAGGACTGGCTTTGCCAAGACCATTCTCCATGGGCTCCTGGCTATTTATCCTTCCTCCTCCCAGGTTGGCTAGGCTTTAATAACCGCATCATATAGCCCAAGGCTACTGCAGCAGTGAGAATGATTAATAGAGTACAGTTGTGCAAATTGCACTTATGTTAAAGTACAGTTGTGTAAATTCTTACCATAACAGTAGATGTCCTTCTCTTCACTGTTGTAGTATTCCAAACTGAAGGCATCTCCCGCCCAGGGCAGGCCAACATTCGTCCAGTATACCAAAGCTTAATGATCTTGAATGAACGTACATCACACCTATGCTCCCTGCAAAGAACATAGGGTATAAAAGGGACGTACGGATGCAACTACCCAGATTGAAATGTCCCAGGAAAGAATGTAGTCTCCACAGGACAAAGGAGTCCATGCACATCCACAAAGAAAGAATGCAGAAGAAAAAGGGGAAACCTTCAGCCAGTAGAGAATCTAAAACAAAAAACAGAACAAACAAGAGGGAGTTGGAAGGAGGGAGCAAATGCTGCGAAAAGTAAAAGTGAAAAGGACATCTACTGTTCTATCAAGATTTTACACAACTGTACTATGTCCTTCTATATCACTGCTGCAGTATTCTACAGAGAAGGGAGAGTAAAAAAGCTCAAGATAGAGAACAGGAGGTGGAAGGCAGAAAAGAGCCCTCAACAGACCCATATAAAATGGTTCTAGCAAAACCTGCTCTGGCCCTAGAAACCATATCCAATTTATAATGCTTAGTAAAGGTATGCACTGAAGACCAAGCAGCAGCTTCAAGGATGGAACTGGTGTTCAACCCCTTGAAGAAGGCACCAGAAGAGGCAAGAGCCCTAGTGGAATGAGTGCTAACAGAAGTAGAAAGAGATTTGCCATGAAAAGTATAACAAAAAGTAAATGGCCTTGGATATCTGGGAAGAGATGGCTTACGGATGGCTTTAGTTTTATCCAAATAATAAACGGGCTGTCTGTAGAAATCCAAGGTATGCAGGACCCTCTCACTAACAGACTGAGGAGTGGGGAAAAAGGAAGGGAGTTGTACAAACTGATTCAAGGACAACTCATTTTATACCCTGTGCATAAAAGGAGGATTAGTATGAAGGGGCACCCTGTCTCTATGAAAAATCAAAAAGGATGAATGGTCATAAGGGCCTGGAGCTCAGAAACTCTCCAAGCAGAAGTAACAGCCAGCAACAAAAAACAGTCTTCCAGGCACAATGTTGCAAAGAAGCAGAACTGGCAGGCTGAAAAGGAGTCGGTCAATTCTTCCAAAACAAAATTAAGGTTCCAAGTAGGAGGAATAGGTTTCCTTGAAGGCCTAATATGCAGGCCGCCTTTAAGAAATTAACAGAAAAAAATCGATGCGTGTGTGAGGTGAGCTTCACATGTTTAGAAAGAGCACTGCACTTAGTACCATCTGACATATAAATAATGGTACTGAGTGCAGTGTTCTTTCTAAACATGTGAAGCTCACCTCACACGCACATTGTTTTAAGTTTCAGGTTATAGCACAGGTAGCAGCTACTAAGAGGCTGGGTGATGTTAGGAATAGCTATACGTTCCTTCAGCGGTCTATCAGTCTTGCCCACACAAAACTTTGTGTAGGCAGTGCAGCACGCTAAATAAACCAGATGAGAAGGACAAGTACCTTGAACATCAAACACATACTGTTTACCCTGATCTGGATGTATAAACATACCAGTAGTGTTAATATAACTGCAGCACTTATAAAGGAACTAGACCACGTCATACTTGTAAGTGGAACCCATTTTATTCCCAGTAGTTCTACCATCAAACTGTTTTGGATAAAAAGAAGTTATGTACCTACCATAACGTTCCAGGTAAGTTGTCTTCTTCTCGCCTTCTTTCTTGTTGGTTGGGGTTCGAAGCCGATCCTTGGCTCCGACTCGGCCATCTTCAATAGCTCAAGAGCTGTTTACTGGCTCGAGGCTACCCTATATCCTATGATGTCTGGCGCTAGTTACCCAGATCTCGTTTGAAAAAGCTATTCCAGACATAACTAAGGAAGAATTCTGCCCTAGAAGCCCCTTGGGCCCAACTGTGAAGCTATCTAAGCAGAAAAGGTTCAGCCAATGAAATCTAAAAGGGGAACTCCTCTCGAACCACTAGGATAGGGGACTGGAGGGTGGGACACAAGAAAGAAGGCGAGAAGAAGACAACTAACATGGAACGTTATGGTAGGTACATAACTTCTTTATGTTAAGTTGTCTATCTCGCCTTCATTCTTGCTGGTTGGGACAGCGTCCCTAGCACCTACTATCCTGGGCGGCTCATTGGAACAGACTCTTCAGAACAGTGGAACCAAAATCAGCTCTGTTTCTGGAAATCATGTCCAGTTTATAATGAGAAATGAAGGTATGTGGGTTAGCCCACGTGGCAGCTGCACAGATAAGATTCCATGGGCAACCTAGATTGAAAAGCCACCGAGGTGGCCAATGCCCTAGTAGAGTGGCCCTTTGGTTTGATAGATAGTTCTTTGTTTCTCAGCTGGTAAATGAAAGAAATAAATAATGTGAGACAACCACCTAAATAATGTTACCTTTGAGACTGGAAGGCCCTGTCTGCCCTCAGCATAAGAAAGGAAGAGTTGGTCTGACTTCCTGATGTCCTTTTCCTATGCAAATAAAAACGCAGTTGTCTGTGGACATCTAACTGGTGCAATTTATATTCTGCCTTATTGGTGTGAATAGGAAAGAACACAGGAAGGTCTATAGACTGATTTAAATTATTTTGTGAACAAACCTTAGGGATGAAGGAAGGATTGGTCCTTAGAGCGACCTTATCATTATGAAAAACTAAGTATGGAGGGCGAATACATAGAGCCTGAAGCTCGAAACAAGTCTGGCAGAAGTAATGGCTACCAGAAAAAGTCTTCCAGAATAAAAACTTCATGGAGCAAGATGCTGCAGGTTCAAAATGTGGCAAGATTAGGGAAGCTAGCACCAAATTTAGATCCCACGGAGGTGGGGAATCCCTGATTGGGGGCCTAAGCAGAGTGGTTCCTTTGAGAAAGGCTTTACACAGCTTATGAGACATAATGTTGTTAGAAGACAACCCAACGTGAAAATTTGAAATGGCAGCTAACTGAACTCTGATTGTAGCAGAAGCGGAACCAGAATGAAAGAGTTCAGCTAAAAATTCCAAAATCTCATGGACAGGGGCTGAAAAGGGATCTATGTTCTTAGCCTCTACCCAGCAAGAAAAATGTTTCCACTTGCTAGCATAGGTTTTTCTAGTTGTGGATTTGTGCGATGATATAATAATTTCCCGCACAGAGGAGGAAATATTAGGAAGCCTTGAAGTGGAGCAACCAAGCTCTGAACTGGAGCGTTTGAAGGGATCGATGCAGTCTGCCCGATTGATGAATCAGTAGATCTGGAATAAGATCCAGAATCCAAGGCTGCTCGACAAGGTAATGATGCAGGAATGGGAACCATATCTGTCGAGGCCAGTAAGGGGCAATGAGGATCATTCTGCAACCCAACACAGTTGCTCTCTGTATGAGTTTGGGTATTAGAGGAAACAGAGGGAAAGCGTAGAGAAGTCCCTGAGGCCAATCGTGGACTAGAGCGTCTCTGTGGGAGTGGCCGGGAAGTGGGAGAAGAAATTGCTGCACTTGCTGTTGAAAGGTGTGGCGAACAGGTCGCAGTAAGGCTGCCCCCATTTGCGAAAGATTTGTTCCGCAATTAACTGATTCAGAGACCACTCGTGAGGCATGAGAATTGCTCTGCTGAGCCTGTCTGCGATGATGTTGGAACTCCCAGGGATATGCGTTGCAATCAGAAAACGTTGGGAAGAGATTGCCCACTGCACGAGTCTGAGTGCTTCTCGACAGAGGATAGGACCTGGTTCCGCCCTGCTTGTTGATGTACCACACCACTGACATATTGTCCGTTTGAATTGCAATGGTCCAGGGAGGGAGAGAGTCCAGAAGGGCTTGCAACGCTAAAAGCACAGCTCTCATCTCCAAGACATTTATATGCAAATGGTACTCATGAGGCTGCCAGGTGCCTTGGACTGTCCTGCCCTGATAATGCCCCCCCCCCTATCAGGGAGGCATCCGTGGTCACTGTGGCGACTGGGGGGGATAGCACAAATGGTCTGCCCTGGGACACTGATGGGGAGACCATCCACCAAGCGAGGCGCTTCTTGCATGCTTCTGTGATCATAATCTTGTGAGACACGGGAAGTTGTTGGAAGGACCACTGTGTGAATACAAGCCACTGGAGGATTCTCATGTGAAAGCGGGCCAGGGGAACAAGAAGAATTGCTGATGCCATGGAACCCAGTGTTCGGAGGATGAACCTGACTTGAATCGTTCTGCATGTTAATAAAATCTGTACTTGCTGGTGAATTAGTGATACTCTTTCTGGTGGAAGGTTCGCAAACATGTTCCTGGTATTTAGACATGTGCCTATATAAGCGATATGCTGACAGGGCAACAATGCAGATTTTTCGAAATTTATTGTGATACCTAGCCTGGAACAAGTTTTGATAGTGTAGTCCCTGGCTTGCAGGAGGTGATGCCTGATGGAAGCAGTGAGGAGCCAGTCATCTAGATATGGAAACAGCTGGAATCCCTGATGTCTCAGGTGAGCCGTAACCACTGCCATGCATTTGGTGAACACCCTGGGGGCTGTGGTGAGACCAAAGGGCAGAGCTCTGAAATGATAGTGACTGGCCCCCAGCCGGAAGCAAAGGAATCTTCTGGAGCGCCTGTGCATTTTGATGTGGTAGTACGCATCCTGAAGATCTATAGAGCACATCCAATTGTCCTGACCCAGGAAGGGTAGAATGGACTGTAGCGTGACCATCCGAAACTTTGTTCTTTGTACAGATCTGTTTAATCTGCTGGGATCCAGAATGGATCTCCAGTCCCCTGTCTTTTTTGGTACCAAAAATAACCTTGAGTAAGTTCCAGATCCGAGCTGGTATGCCAGGACTTCCTGGATGACTCTTTTGTGTAGCCGCTTTGAAATCTCTATAGCTGCCTGTTCCCTTAGATTGGGTGGAACATCTGGAAGGGACTTGTTTGACGGTAACGGGGGTTGAGCAAAGGAAATTCTGTAACTTCCGGATATGTAAGACTGTACCCACTTGTCTTGAGTTAGGTCTTGCCAGGCTTTGGGGTACAGTGAGAGCCTTCCCCCAACTGCCTCTAGAGGCAGGCAGCCGGGCAACCCTTCAGGGATGCTGAAAGGGCTTCTCAGAGAAGGATTCTCTGCTGCCCTGGTTCTGTGGACCCCCTCTGCCATGAGGGTGGCGTCTGCTATTGTTCCCTTCTCTGCCCCTGGAGGGGAACTCACCACGTGCGTCAGGCAAGGCTCCCTGGGGTTTCCGGAACCACATCTTTTCACTCTTCTGACCCTTGGGGTATGGACTAGGAGTGGAAAAACGGACTCCCACAGCTTTTTTGTTCACACCTGGTTAGTGTGTCCTTCACCTGTGATCCGAAGAGAGCGGAATCATCAAAGGGGGTATTGGTGAAAGACGCTCTGAAGGGCTCTGCAAAATTGCAACGCCTATGCCTGCGGCTCTACTCGCACCATTGGCTGCATAAGAAATGAGCCTCATGGAGGAGTTAACAACTGAATTCAGAGTCGCCAGTTGGGAGGCCACCTTAGCTTGAGCCCCCTCAGCTGATGGATCTTGGAGGGTATCTCCAAGCTCTTTAAGGAGATCCCTCTGAAGGTGGGTGAAATGGCACAAATAATTCAGAGACCTCATGGAGAAGATTGCTGAAGCAAACATTCACTTCCCATATCTGTCCATAGTCCTAGACTCCTTGTTAGGGGGATGGACAGATGAGGAAGTTTCTGCCAACTCCTCCTTTGTGGCTGTTGCTACCACCATGGCATCAACAGGTATGCCCTTAGTCAAAAACCGTTTGTCCTGAGGTGCAGTTATAAATTTAGCAGGTCTCCTGGGGGTTGGTTCCACTGTGTCTGGAGCTGACCACGCCTTCTGAGCCACCACAGACATAAGTGGGTCGAAAGGCGGAGACACCCAGGAGGTGGAAGGTCGGGAAACAAATGCGTCCAGGAATACAGACTCATCCTCGGAAGGGGCTAGGGTATTCCAGTTCTCCCTCTGCCTAAGCATTGCAAAATGTCTGAAAAGGAGACATCTTCAGAGGGGATCTCAGGGACCCTTCTGAATCCTCTAAGTCAGTATCTGATGTGACAGACTCAGGGGAGTCAACGTGCTTCCTCTTGCACTTCCTCTTATGAGATGGCTCCTCTGAGGGATCAGGGAGGCCTCAGAAGAGGAAGAAACACCCAAGTAGGTGCTCTGGAGCGCTGGTTCCCTACGCTTGGGGTCTGGAGGAGGGGCAGAGGCAGACGCAGGCACCATAGGGGGAGGAGCCAATGGGGTTGACCATGGGACTTACTCGGGGGCCAGTACACTCCTAATGACCTCGAAGGCGCCCCCACCCAGATGCAGAGAAGACTCCGGCTCCGAAGAAATCGGAATTCCTCTCCGCACCGAGGGGGACGGCTCCGAGGCCGATGTAGGAGCCGATCTCACCTGAGCCGAAGCTCCGAGGGGGAGAACGGGGCCGGACAAGGGTCCGATGCCACTCGCCCCCTCAGAGCCGACGAGGGAGTCTCGGCGCCCAGATCCCTCCAAGGATGGTGCCATGGAAGGGTTCGGAGCCGACGACAGAACCGAAGGAGAAGGTATCGGAGCCGACGGTTCCACAAGTCGAACCCCAACGAACTCCGGCTCCGAGCTCAAGAGAGGAGTCTGAGGAGGAATCTCTGCAGAAGTGGACAGAGCAGACACCTGATGAGGGGGGCTGGACAACATTTTCACTAGGGCCTGCGATTTCAGCAGCCTACTGACCACTCTCTCCAAGTCCTGATCTGAAAGTCTAGAGGACCGAGAGGAGTGAGAGGACCTATGACTGCGCTCCGATTGGAGCAGAGGTGACTGTGGAGCCGAGCGTATCGACTCCAAGGAGGGAGACCTAGATCTCTTTAGACTCCCAGATGGCTCCGAAGTACCTGTTGGAGCTGATTGGGAGGGAGGCACATCGGCTCTAGCCAGAGCCAAGGTGGATGGTGGAGTTTCACACAGCGACAGCCCAGAACTGGGTGCCAAAGACTTAGATGGCTTGGAGGATTTCACAGGCTGAACCTTGGCCGATGAATCCTGGGGCTTGAGCAAACCCTGGAGTATTATCTTATTTTTGCGCTCCTACAGGACTCTTGGGCTGAAAGCATGACAAACCGAACAAGAGTCCTGCAGGTGCACCGTGCCCAAACAATAGACACAAAAAGTGTGACCATCTGTCAGAGACATCTTCTGACAGCATGAGTCACACTTCTTGAATCCTGACACTTCAGAATCCTTGGACATGTTTACACACACACCAAGGTAAAACACTCACACACACACACATACACACACACACACACATACACACACACACACACACACACACACACACACACACACACACACACACACACACACACACACACACACACACACACACACACACACACACACACACACACACACACACACACAAAGAAAAAAAAAACATGTTAGCAGGTATAACTAATTAAACTATACAGCTAACACACACTAAATAAGTCTACTACTATTGAAAACGTGTTTTTTTTTTTTCTTTTAAACTAAAGAAAGACAAAAGACAAAAAAGAGGGTTAGCCTCTAATTTAAATGGCTACCGCAAAAGGGAAGGGGGGGGGGGACACTCTCTAAGTAATAGTATAATTAAAGAATTAGGTACCCTAATAAGGGATAAATTCTAGTGAAAATAGAAAAATACAAAAAAGTATGAGCCTGAACCAGTAAGACAACCTCGCAGTCTGAAGCGGCAAACTAGATCTGGGTAACTAGCGCCAGGCATCATGGGATATAGGGTAGCCTCGAGCCAGTAAACAGCTCTCGAGCTACTGAAGATGGCCGAGTCGGAGCCGAGGATCGGCTCCGAACCCCAACCAGCAAGAATGAAGGCGAGATAGACAACTTAACATCAAAGCATCTGCTTTAAAGATCGAAATCTTCTTAAAGATAACGTTAGGTTGTTCACCCACTATCTTTTTAAGATCATTACTTGTTGTTATAATGGGCCAATGTTTCCTTATAACATCCAAGACATACCCTGTGGTGTAAGAATAAGTCATCGGTACCCTGCATTTACCAGTTAGTCAGTCTCTTGGGGTGAATAGAAGGTGGATTTGATGAAAAGAAGGGCCTGCCTCTACCTTCTCTAACATCAGAGACTTTATTCAATACTTGTACATTACACCTCATGTAGCCCCTATCCACAAAGTTATTCTCCAGGTCTTTCATTTCAGCCATAAAACTGCCATCACTGACATTCACCCTTGAGACTTTAAATTCTTGCCCTTGTGCTACGTTATCAAACACACATCTACAGTGCATGCTTGTTCGGTGTAAAAAGTTATTCCTATAACAAGATTTCTTGCATAATTAAGTATCCATCTGTCCACTGCTTGAAACTCTGATAAGTACATCTAAGTAACTAATTTCTAGCTGCAGATCTCAGAATTGTAGTACTAGCATTAATTTCTTCTATAAACTTAACCAACTCATCTAGTGTACCCTTCCAAACCAAAATAAATCATCCATAAAACATTTGTAAAATAAAATGTATTCTATGTATGTATCAACCAATATGTCCTTAAGTTCCCAGATGAGCATAATGAGATTGGTGTAGCTGTTGGCACATGATGTGCCCATTGCTATGCCATCTCTTTGCAAAAAATAATTACCATCAAAAACAAATACATTGTTATACAAGACCAACTCAAGTAAAGTAATTCAACCTTACTATCACTAAATATATGTTGTTCCATCAGATATTGTTACACCCATTCAATACCTAACATATTTGGTATAACTGTGAAGAGGGAACTTACATCCAACGTTACCAAGTACCATCCCTCCACATCAAATGTAGCCTGTGTAAACTCAAAGATCAATCAGAAATTGTCGAGAGCCACTCAGGATATGTGACTTGGTATTAACAAGTGGTCAAAATGCTTTTCTAGAAAGATGGGCATAGACTCTGTACTCCATTTTCTACCAGAGACTATAGGTCTAAGCGGTGGATTTACAGGATCCTTCTGTAACTTGGGCAGGCAGTGTATAAAAGGGAATCAAAGGATGTTGCCCAAAAAAATAATCAAACTCCTATCTATCAGCCCAGATGACATTATACAACTCAACTTGTCTTTAATACGAATTACCTTGTTGTTAACATCAAACAGTGTAATTTCACTATAAAAAGAATTATCAGACAACAATACATTCATTTTGTCAGACATTAAGTGTTCAAGTGCTTCTTTCACTCTAACAGTCATATTAAAAAAGCATTTCCCCTTATTTGCAGAATCATAGCTAGCCCTTATAAATTTCACCTAAACATATTTTTTGAATGCCTCAATAAGGGGATGTAAAACAGGTGTGCAAGTGCTTAATGTGTGACCAAAGCATTGTTATACGCCCTGCTGATAAGGGGGGCCCTATTGTGATTCTAGATTCTTCACAGTATGCTGACAAAATGAATGTATTGTTGTCTGATAATTCTTTTTATAGTGAAATTACACTGTTTGATGTTAACAACAAGGTAATTCGTATTAAAGATAAGCTGACTTGTATGAGGTCATCTGGGCTGATAGATAGGAGTTTGTTCGATTATTTTTTTGTGCAACATCCTTCGATTCCCTTTATACAGGGCCTGCCTAAGTTGCACAAGGATCCTGTAAATCCACCGCTTAGACCTATAGTCTCTGGTAAAAAATGGAGTACAGAGTCTATATCCATCTTTCTAGAAAAGCATTTTAGACCACTTGTCTATACCAAATCACATGTCCCGAGTGACTCTGATTGATCTTTGAGTTTACACAAGCTATATTTGATGTATAGGGATGGTATTTGGTAACCTTGGATGCAAGTTCCCTCTTCACAGTTATACCGAACATGTTACCCGATGGAACAACATATATTTAGTGATGAGGTTGAATTACTTAATAATTTACTTGAGTTGGTCGTATAACAATGTATTTGTTTTTGATGGTAATTACGGTTTGCAAAGAGATGGCATAGCAATGGGCACATCATGTGCCAACAGCTACACCAATCTCATTATGCTCATCTGGGAACTTAAGCACAAATTGGTTGATACATATGTAGAGCACATTTTATTTTACAGACGTATTGTGGATTACTTATTTTGGATTTGGAAGGGTACACGAGAAGAGTTGATTAAGTTTACAGAAGAGATTAATGCTACTACTACATTTCTGAGATTTACAGCGGAGTATTCAAAGGTAGAAATTAGTTACTTAGATGTACTTATCACAGTTTCAAGCAGTGGATAGATGGATACTTCACTGTACAGGAAACCTTGTTATAGGAACAACTTTTTACACCAAACAAGCATGCACCCTAGATACATATTTGATAACATAGTACAAGGGCAAAGAATTAGAGTCTCAAGGGTGAATGTCAGCGATGGCAATTTTATGGCTGAAATGAAAACCCTGGAGAATAAGTTTGTGGACAGGGGCTACAAGAGGTGTAAAGTCTCTGACGTTAGAGAAGGTAGAGGCAAGCCCATCTTTTCACCAAATCAACCTTCTATTCATCCCAAGAGACTGAGTGATGGTAAATGCAGGATACCGGTGAAATTCTTACACCACAGAGTATGTCTTGGATATTATAAAGAAGCAATGGCCCATTATAACAACAAATAATGATCTTAAAAAGATAGTGGGTGAACAACCTAACTTTCTCTTTAAGAAGAAAAGATCTTTAAAACAGATGCTTTGTTATCCATAACAGTTTATTGATGGTAAAACTACTAGGAATAAAATGGGTTCCACTTATAAAGGAACAAGACCATGTCATACTTGCAAGTGCTGCAGTTATATTGACACCACTGGTATGTTTATACATCCAGATCAGGGTAAATGGTACGTGTTTGATGTTCAAGCTACTTGTACTTCTTTTCATGTGGTTTATTTAGCGTGCTGCACTGCCTACATGAAATTTTATGTGGGCAAGACTGATAGACAGTTGAAGGAATGTACAGTAGAACACTTAAGACATATAAATAATGGTACAGAGTGCAGTGCTCTTTATAAACATGTGAAGCTCACCTCACACACACATTGTTTTAAGTTTCAGGTTATAGCACAGGTAGCAGCTACTAAGAGGCTGGGTGATGTTAGGAATGGTACTGAAAGCTTAGAGAGCAAGTGAACAGATAGGTTAATGGCTGATTATGGTTCAGGACTAAATGAAGTCCGCCTTATACCTTTTGTTACAGACATGCTCACTTTTTAGATGAGCTTATGTACATTTATGTGCATTAGTTGATTTTAATTTTATTTCATATTTTTAAAATTTTATTACATTGTTTGTATCTTTTATTACATGGTTTGTATCTTTTTAATATACAATTACTTAATTGGCTGAGTTACTAGTTGAATTTCTGTATAAATTGCTGTGTGTGCGATTGCATTTTTATACTGGCATCTGAAGAAGCAGCAAGTGCTGTGAAAGCGCTTATGTTGTTTTAAAATAAAAGATTGTTCCTTTTATGCCGAGAGCTTAGTGTCATCTCGTTATTCCACATTTTTGGACTGCCTTTAAGAAATTGTTTGACCTCAAAACGAAAAGCCAAATGAGGATTCAAGGGCTGACAAATGGGCCTTCAAAGAAGAATATGCCAGGCCAGATTGGAGAAACTCACAGAAATGAGAAGTCCCCCACTGAAAAAGGTTCTTGGTTACAAACATGGCACCAGAGAGAAAATCTTTTCCATTTGGACATAAGATTTTTCTGGTTGAAGGTTTTCCTGGCTCCTGTAAAACCCTGAGCACGTCCTCAGAAAAGAGATGGCTGAAAGGGATCAAAACCCTATCACCCAGTGTCAGTTGAAAAGTGGACAAGGGAGGATAGATGAGACCTCTTGTCCTGTGTGAGGAGATCCAGCTGGTGAGGTAACTTGTGGTGATTGCCCCTGGCTAGATGCAGTAAGAGTGTGGAACCAGTGTTGCTTTGGCCAAAAGGGAGTCAGTAGCAAGATTTCTGGGGAGTCCAGCTGAATCTTCTGCAGGACTCTTGGAAGAGGAGAGAAGCATCAAGAAACATCCCGTTCCAAGAAAAAGAAAGGGAATCGGTCTTTCATGCCAGATGGCATGCCACTCTGGAACAGAAGCGAGGAAGATGCCTGTTCAGAGGGGAGGCAAAAATATCTACCCAAGGAATAACTCACCGATGGACAATGTCCAGAAACACATCTCTGTAAAGCATCCACTTGTGAGTCTGTGTTTTGGACCTGCTCAGACAGCCTGCCATTACATTGTGCTCTGAATGAATGTATACTGCCTGAAGAGTTAACTGATGAGAGACACCTCCCAAGCCTGAAGAGCCATCCTGCCAAGGAGGTAAGTTTTTGTGCCTCCTTGCTTGTTGGCATACCACATCACTGTAGTGTTGTCTGTGTACACCCTAAGGAGCCTGGAGACAACATGGGGTGAAAAACTTGAAGGGCCAGAATCAGAGCTCTCACCTCTTTGATGTTGATATGGACTGACTTTTAAATTGGGGGGGGGGGGCAAACAACCCTAACTATCAAGTGACCAAAAGAAGCTCCCCACTGTATGTCTGAGGCACGGGTGAACAGTTCTTGAGAAGACTGGAGGCTGAAAGGGCAGACCTGGGTTGAGAGCAAACTGTTTAATCCACCACTCAAACTCTTTCTTTAGACAGGGAAGGAGAAGTACACAGAGATCAAGAGGGTGATAATGCTGCAGCCAGGCTGACAAGAGGTACCACTGAAGATTACGCATGTGCAGTCTTGCAAGAGGCAGCACTGGAATAGAAGAGGCTATGAATCCCAGGGCCCAAAAAACTCAATGGCTGGCGTGACAGTCAGAGGAAGAAGAGACTGAAAGAAGGCAGTCAATGACAAAACCTTTGGAGGTGGAAGAGAGGTCAACATTGGCACTGTCTGAATCCTGTATCTCAGACGCACATGATCCTGACAGAGTCAGGACAGACTTTTGGAAGTTGATAGTGAACCCCAGACTTTGAAGCAGAGAGATGGTGAACTCCAGATCCTGTAACAGGTGAATGGGAAAAAGTGCCTGAAGCAACAGGTCATCTCAATAAGGAAAAATATGAATGCCTTGCAGCCTGCAGAAAGCAATCACAGAAGCTAGGCATTCTGTGAATACCCTTGGGGAAGTACAGAGGCCAAAAGGCAAAGCAGAGAACTGAAAATGAAAGGAAGAAACAGTGAAATGTAAAAACTTCCTGAAAAAGAGGCTGAACATGGATGTGAAGGTAAGCATCTTTCAGATGCAAAGACGCCAGGAAAAGCCTGGGGTTGTAAAAACAGGAAACAGGGCTTAAACATTAAGTATTCAAAAAGAAGGGATCTTTTGAAAAGTGTTGAGCAGGTAGAGATCCACAATAGGTCTCCAAGTGCCCTCCTTTCAAGGAAGCAGGAACATCCTGAAATAAAATCTCTTTCCCACTTGGGAATGGGGGAAAGGTTGAATGGTTCTTTGGTTCACCAGGGACCCTAGAACCTAAAGGAAATGAGGAAGTTGCTCTAGAAGAGGCTGATGAATTCCTGAAAAAGGAGAGAGAGACTTTCATACCAGGAAGTAACCTTGACGGATGATAGAAACAACCCAAAAGGCATCAGCAGCATCACAGCTACACTTAATAGAGTGGTGAGCCAGAGAAGCAGCATTTAAAACAGGCAAGGCAGAGAATATGCCTTCAGAATCAGGGAGGTCAGAAATAACCTGACAAGCCTGAGCAATCGAACCCAGAGCGTACCCGGTCATATATGTCTGGTAAGTAACAGACCTAAAGGCCAAAGTAGAAGCAGTGTAAACTTTCTTACCAATCCTCTCCATTGCCCTACTATCCTTACCAGAAGGCAAAAGTCTGGAAGAGGATAAGAGCTTAGAAGGTTTATCAGAAGACACTGACACCACAGCAGGATCAGCAGAAGGACATTTAAATAAAAATTGACAATCCTCAGGAACCTTATAGATCTTATCTGGCTTCTTATGAACAGGAAGCTAAGTATTAGGAGACTTAAAAGCAGCAATGAAAGCGTCTAACAAGGCAGCCAGCACAGGAGGAACTGCCAGTGGTTTAAGTGTATCCACCTGAAACAACTTATAATATCTTCTTTGAATATCAAACTCTTGATAAGAATCCCACTTAAAAGTATGCCATCATCCTAGCAACTGTGTCCCCAAAAGACAATTCCTCAAAAGGAGACTCGAGACTAACAGACTCCTCCTCATCAGAACCAAAAACAAAGGCAGACGCATCTGTGAAGAATAAGACAAAGACCTCTCATCAGACACTGAATCCTGAACAGAAGAATCCGGTTCCCCAAGCCGTTAGGAAGATGCAGAGGTCCAAGGAGAACCAAACAGTGAAACCCCTTGAGAAGGCTTTAGAGCCAACGAGGCAGAAAACAAGGCCTGAGTAAGTTCTTGCCTTTCCCTTTGAAGATCCTTAGGATGGACCACAACATGATTCAATTTTCATCTTTTATTGGAAGGGACAATAGCCCTAACAAATACTGGAGGTTTCGACCTTTGGCAGGATTCGAGAAGAGAATTTGGAACCTCCTCCCTGATCAATATCTGCGGAATCCCTCTAGGGTCCACTGAGATAATCAACCGTGATTCCCCCTCTACGTCCAGAGCAGATGCCTGCAAAGCCTCAGAAGACATGTGAAAAGACAGATCAATGCTGGCCTCCAAATGCGTCACAACAGAGGAATCCAATGTAGATGGTGAACAATCTACAGAGTTATTACCTGCTTCCAGAGGGACATCTGGCACAGGCTGGGCAGCTAAAGAATCCAGCAGAGACTTCTTGACCTTCTTACCTAGTGGGAATATCTCGGGATTAAAGGATTCTACCATGTTACCTTGGGCTGTTTAAGCCACTGATTTTAAAGATAAATGGCTGGGGAAGACAAACTGCTTCTGAGTGTCTTAGGCACAAATGACTTACAGATACTCCAAAAGGTATGGTTGCTGGAAGCACCCAAATAAAAGAAAGACATGGTTTGTGTTGATCCTTATAGGGAATCTGCCTTCCACACTGAATTTCCCTTCTTGTATAACGTGAACTCTAGGTTGCAAAATAGAATGCAAGACCAAGGAAAAAAGAAAAAGAACCCCAACGGGGCACTTGTTTGTTGGCTAGGTATTCAGCACAGCAACAAGGCATTCAGACCAACTAGCAATAATGGCGTTCAAAATGGCAACAAAGAAGTTTTGGGTAGTTGTGTCTGTACATCTCTTTTACACCCTACATGTAGGGATCATAGGTGTGAAGTACAGTTCCATACAAGATTATTAAGCTTTGGTACAGTGGCCAAGTGTCGGGCTGCCCTGGGCAGGAATCCCTTCAGTTTAGAATACTGCAAAAGTGATAGAGAAGAAAGTACAGTTTTGTGCCTACCATAACTGTAGATATTCGAGTGCTAATACAGCTGCAGTCTTTACAGATGGGGTTCTTCTGCCGTCAGGCGGGTCCTCGGTCGGCCGAATTCCAAAGTCTAGGTCCGGCGTCGGTTGTTGTCGCCTTCTTCCCTGACGTCAGTGCAACAGGCGTATACAAGACACAGCCGATGCCATTTTCTTCAGTCTTTCTTGCCCCAGATGTCAGGTGCCCCCAGAAGGAAGGCAATACATAATTTATATATCTATGTATAGTCATGCAATGCACTATAATCGAAATTCAGTAGTTGCAAGCAAATACACCATAGAAGGATAACCCAAACAGGTTTTATGAGGATGAGTTAGCCACTAGGCTCGTACCAAGAGGGGAAGGAGGGAGGGAAACCTGGACTGCAGCTGTATTAGCACTCAAACATCTACATTTATGGTAGGTACAAAACTGTACTATGTTCATCGTGCATACAGCTACAGTCTTTACAGATGGGTAGAATCCCAAAGCTACGCACAGGGTGGTAGGCACTAGGTGGAATTAGGAGGAGCCAGAATGCCCTGCAACACAGCAGTGGCAAAGCCTGCTCTTGTTTTGGAGTATAAAGGTAGGTGGTAGTGTTTAGTGAAGGTATGCACCGAACTCCAGGTGGCTGCCTCCAAAATATCCTTGGTAGGAACTCCCCTGAGGAAGGCTGCAGAGGTAGCTGTGGCCCTTGTGGAGTGGGGTCTGATGCCAGCAGGCACAGATTTACCATGAAAGGAGTAACAAAATCATATGCAGTGGCCTATCCATTTTGAAATTGTTTGTTTGGAGATTGGCTTTCCTTGAGCTCCTACTGCATAGGACACAAAGAGTTGTTCTGATTTCCTGAACGGCTTTGTCCTGTCTAAATAGTAACGCAGCTGTCTATGGATGTCTAAAGGAATGTAGCAGCCTTTCCCCTTTGTTTTGAGGATTGGGGTAAAAGGTAGGTAAGTGTATGGCCTGATTTAAAGCTACCCTGGATACTACCTTAGGCATAAATGACAGGTTGGTTCGTAGGGAAACCCTGTCCTGCTGGAAGATGAGAAAGGGCTGCACAGCCATGAGGGCTTGTAATTCTGAGACCCTACGTGCTGAGGTAATGGCCAGAAGGAAAGCTGTTTTCCAGGACAAATATTGCAAATCTGTTGAGGCAGCTGGTTCAAAAGGAGGCATTGTTAATTTTTCTAGAATGTAATTAAGATCCCAGGCTGGGATTGGTTGTTTCCTTGGAGGTCTTATATTCTTAGCCCCTCTGAGGAACTGTATTAAGAGTGGGCGAGAGAAAAAGGGTGGATCAGTGTTGTATTCTGCTGAAATGGCTGAGGCATGGATTTTGATGGAGGAGAATGAAAGTCCACTGTTCAGCAGCTCAGTTAGATACTGTAATATCTGAGGTAAATTCAGTTTTCTAGGATCCTGTTTCTTTTTCTCATACCAAGTGCAAAACCGTTTCCATTTTGCGAAGTAAGCTTTTCTAGTAGATGGCCTTCTGGCTTCCAAAATGACATCCTGTACCTCCTTGGAGAGTAGGGTCTGTTGTGGTGTTAAGGAATTTTCCATGCAGCCAGATTGAGTGTTTTCAGCTGACTGTGAAGAGTTTTGTAGCTGTGCTGAGTCAGAAGAAGAGGCATTAGAGGTAGGGTCCAGGGAGGAGAATGTGTTAGGCTCCTCAGGAGTGGGTACCAGTGTTGTCTTGGCCAGTCTGGAGCAATCAGTATCATCTTTGGTCTGTCTGCTCTTGCTTTCAAAAGCACCTTGGGCAGTAGAGGAAGAGGTGGGAAGGCGTAAACTGCCCGTGCTGCCCAACTGAAAGAATGGGCGTCCACTCTCCAGGCCTTTGGATGAAATGTCCTTGTGCAGAATTTTGTCAATTGATGATTTTTGTGGGAGGCAAAGAGATCTATGTCTGGCCTTCCCCAGGCTTGGATTATCTTTGTAAACACTTGAGGATGCAACTTCCATTCGTGAGGGTCTGTCATATTTCTGCTTAGATTGTCTGCCAGCGTGTTTTCCATACCTGGCACGTACTGTGCTTGAAGCTCGATTTGCCATTCCAGAGCCCTGTTCCAAAGTGACATGGCCAGCCTGCACAGGGGGTATGAATGTGTTCCTCCTTGTTTGTTTATGCACCACATTACTGTGGTGTTGTCTGTTCTTATTAATAATTGTCCTGGATGCAGGAGGTACCTGAAAGCTGTAATTGCATTTATCACTGCTAGCATTTCCTTTTGATTGATGTGAAGGTGCTTTTCCTTTTGGGACCATTTGCCCTGAATGCACCTGTCTGTCATGTGTGCCCCCCAGGCGTAGTCTGAGGCGTCTGTTGTGATGACCTGATTTGCTTGAGGTTTGCAGAATGGTAGACCTGCGTTTGTTTGGCATGCTTGAGCCCACCATAGAAATTCCTTTTGTAAACATGGAATTAGTGGTATTATTGTTTCCAAACTGTGGCTGTGTTGAGACCATAGGTTTTTTAGGTACCATTGAAGTTTCCTCATATGCAACTTTGCACATGGGATTAGAAGAATGCAAGATGCCATGAATCCCAGAGCCTGCAGGATTTTCCTTGCAGTTAGCCTGGTACAATTTGCTAGTATCTTGAAGTACTGAGCTAGTTGCCCCTGTTTTTCTGGCGTAAGATAGGCCATCTGGGTGTTTGTGTCCAAGTTGGCACCCAGGAAAATTATTTTCTGAGATGGTGTTAGCCTGGATTTCTCTTTGTTGACTGTGTATCCCAGAGAATTCAATAACTGTGTTACATAAGCCAGATGTTCCAGAAGTATGTGTTTGCTGTCCGCTTGGATCAGGCAGTCGTCCAAATAAGGGTATATTTGTATCCCTTGAAGTCTGCAGTAGGCAATTACTGATGCCAGGCATTTCGTGAATACTCTGGGCGCAGTAGATAAGCCAAAGGGCAATGCAGAGAATTGATAGTGGATTGAACCTGCAAGAAATCTGAGGTATCTTCTGCAGCTTTGTCTGATTGGGACATGCAGGTATGCCTCCTTGAGGTCCAATGTTACCAGCCAAGACCCCTTGCCCAGCATGGGAAGAAGCTGCTGTAAGGTGAGCATCTTGAATTTTGGAACGAGTAGAAAAGTGTTTAGGATGGATAAATCCAAAATGGGTCTCCAATTGGTTCCCTTCCTTGGTACCAGGAATAGTCTGGAATAAAAACCTTGACCTTGTTCGTGAGTAGGTACCTCTTGAATAGCTTTCATGTCCAAGAGCTTTGAAATTTGTATTTGAGCCTCTGCCCTTTGGTTGTGTGGCAGGTTTGGCATGCCTCTCATTTTTGGAAGAGTGTGAAAATGAAATCTGTAGCCTCTGTTTATAATGTCCAGGATCCATTTGTCTTTTGTGACAATATGCCAGTTTTTTGAAAATAATGTCAGCTTTCCTCCCAAGGGTGCTGCCACTTGAGCCTTGCTTGGCATGCAAAGGGGAAAGTCATTGGGTTTGTTTTCTGTATTGCTGTGCACTGTCTTCGCCACCTCTTGATGCTGGAGATTGCCATTGTCTGCCTCTATATGATCCTTGAGATTGCCCTCTGCCCCTTGTGCGTCTGTATCTACCTCTTTGGGGCTTGTCCGTGGCTGGAAAGGACCAGTTTTTTTGAAGGCCAATTTCTACTACAACGTGGTGGTTGTACCTGTAGAAAAGCCTTAACAGTTTGCATAGATTTAGCTTTTTCTTCCATTTTCCTTAGTATTTCCTCAGCATTAGTACCAAATAATACATCCTTTTTTAAAGGAGCATCTAGTAATTTAGCTTTGGCATGATCAGGCAAGGTTTGTTCCCTAAGCCAGGCATGCCTACGAATGACTGATCCTGTAACTGCAGCTCTACTTGAGGCCTCTAGAGCATCATAACCACATTGTAAGGTGTGCTTACCCACTTGTTCTGCACTATGCATCATATCCTGTAACTCCTTCAGATCTGGTTGTTCAGGTTGTGACATTTTATTCTTTAATTGTGATAACAGGAATTGCTGATATTTAAGCATATGGAACTGATAATTTAAGGCCCTCATGGCTAGGGTGGCCGAGGTATATACCTTCTTTCCCCACCTTTCTAAGGATCTAGACTCTCTTTCGGAAGGTAATGGATTCTTCGCAGTAGAGGCCTTCATTCCCTTGGGGCCCTGAGAAATGGTTTCTGGGTCAGCATTATGGCTTTTGTAAAGGAATTGGTGTGAGTTAGGAACTCTGTAGTACCTATCAGGCTTGACTGGGGCTGGAGGCAGGGAATCCGGATTAAGGCAAGCCTCCGAATAAACATCATCAAGTATGTCCAAGACAGGAGGTATCGCCAGAGATCTGTGCTGAGGTAGCAGAAGAAATTCCCTAAGCCTTTTCTTGGAATCTGAAAAATCCTGGCCTTCCCAATGGAAGTGTTCCCTCAAGGTATGCAAGGTTTCCCCAAATGAGAATTCCTCTGGGGGGGATACAGAAGGAATGGACTGTTCTGCATCAGAATCTTCAAAAGGGGAGTACGAATGCTCCTCTTCATCAGAATGTTCTGAAATAATGGAGCCCTGGTCAGAAGAGGGAGATTCTTCCTCCACTCGGTCTCTTGTCTGGTGGGGGTTGGGAACCCCTGATAAGAGTAATTAAATCCTCAGCCATTTTGAGCATCTGTTTTTTAGGCATGGGGCCTGGAGATGGGCCCTGTGCAACAGGCCTCTGGGAATGCATGGCTGATTTAGACTTCGTAAAGGCCTTGATGGAAAAGGAAGAAGGTCTGAAGACACCATGGGTGGAGGTAGACCTATCCACATTAAGAGGCTCAACACTCACAGTGGCTTCGGTAGCTGTAGTCAGGGTGTGGGCCGAGGAACCTGCGGTCTCGGTTACAGAGGACACCGCCAGAGAAGTGTCGTCGGTACTCAGGGGCTGCGTAGGTGCCTCACTGAGAACCGGACCACGTGTAGCCGGTTTTGGCGTGGTGTCGGTCTTTGTCCTTGCGTTTTTTGGACAAAACGGTAGTCGGAGTCTCCGACAACATTTTATAGTCAAAAGCTTTACCAAAAAAGTGCTGGGCGAACTCCGCCCGACGCTTAATAGTGCGTTTATTAAAAGTAGCACAAAAGCGACAGCCCGAGACGTCGTGGTCTGGGCCTAAACAAGGAATACAGAGGGAATAGAAATCCTTATGCGGTTATTTGCTTCCCACAAGAAATACAATTGTTAACTTTGTCTGACATCGGTCTGAGGCAAGAAAAGTTTCCCCAACGGGGTACTTGGCTTTAAAGAAGACTTCGGTTTCCAAATTTTCATAATTTCAGGAGCTGGCCGACCGGCACTTGCGAACTGCTTCTGCTTCGGGCACCGTGCGGCAAAAAAGACTGGAGAAAATGGTGTTGGCTGTGTCTTCTATACCCCTGTCGCACTGACGTCAGGGAAGAAGGCGACAACAACCGACGCCGGACCTAGACTTTGGAATTCGGCCGACCGAGGACCCGCCTGACGGCAGGAGAACCCCATCTGTAAAGACTGCAGCTGTATGCACGATGAACATCAGTAGATGTTTGAATTCCTCTCTGCTACAAAAGTCACATCCACCCTTCATCCCCCTTAAATGTCCAGATTTTTGCATTATGTTTTTAGCATGTTTTTCATAAAATTTGTGTTTTTCAGGCAACTCATTGAGGACTGAAGTTACTATGTAAAGATGTAATTTGAGTTTCAGAATTGATAACCTTCAGAAAAAAAAGCATGTTAATGCAAAACCTATTATTCTAATAACTTTCTAAGTTTATAACAGCACTATTTAAAACCTGACCCTGATTTTGGGCCTTTGTCCCACCATATTTTTTGGCTTTGTCCAGATTTCTGGTGATTAGATGTTGAGAGGTATGCTTTTCGGAATATAAAGTTACTTCATCCATCCATCCTCAATCCTTTTTCCCATTTTGCACATGGGGTCAGGGTGTCACTTCTACAGTAGCAATGTCGAGCCAAGGTTTACATCGCCGGGTGGCTAGCCTGCTGTGGTAGTTCAGTCATACCACTCACTCATGCACACACACTCACCTACGGCCAATTTTAGACTGTCCAATCCACCTACTGCATGCCTTTGGAGTGCAGGAGGAAACCCACATGACCATGGGGGGACATGCAGACTCCGCATAGAAGGCACCCCAGCAGAGAATCGAACCGAAGAACCTCTTGCTGTGAAGTGACAACCCTAACCTCTGTATCACCACTGCCACCCTGGCATATAAAGTTATTTATTACTATTTACATCTTTTAGATGTTCTGGATGAGTAAGCTCTCTCTATAGCAAGAGAGTCCAGAAATTGTCTACACTCTGAATGAGTTCCCCCCCCCCAAGTGGCTATCCAATCAGAAGTTATAGAGTGCATGTGTGGGTTGTTACCCCTGGCAGGATACAGTCCATACAGCAAAAGGCCTCTGCAACAGTGAGCATGATTAATATCAAAGCTACCTACATACATTTTCACAACTAGCACTAGAAAGAAAATTGCAAGGTATGGAACTCAAACAGCTGAAGCAGAAATAATTTTATGACGATGATGCAAGAAACTTGTCATTGTTAAGGAAATGAAAAAAAATATTAGAGCAATGCTGGATCAGAATTTTAGCCAAAAGTCACAGAACCAAAGAATATCAATTGCTGAACATCCAAATCCAAGCTCTTCCACACTAAATGGAGAGGATATACAGCTGTATAAGCACAAACTCTTGCTGAAATTACCCGAACCAGTACTTATGTATGAGAATGAGCAGAATGGATCCAATAAGGAATTGTCAAAAGCCATGCTGAAGTCTTTAAAGCCATCAGCTACAGTTGTGCCTTTAGACGACTGAGCTTTGAATGGTATTCTAAACTTAACAACCCATCTTCCTTGATGTTGCTGGTAAGATTAGTACCGGACTGAAACAGGCCATTAAATACCATCAAGAAATGACATTGATATCGGGACTGTACACACTGTTCCAATTAAACAAATGAAAGTTACATACTTACTGTACTGACAGAGCTGAATGAGGTCAGTCTTTGATAAAAGCAGGACTAAGGCCATCAAAGCATTAGGACGGCTCAGCACATAAAACCTTCCTGTGCTGCCTTTGTCCCTCCCTTATCACAGAATGCAGTCTATTGCCATTTCTCCAGTCTTGTAGTGAGCCATGTAAAAAATCAGAGAAAAAATTACAGCAGTGCAAACAAACTTAACATAACAGATACTTGAATAGTTCACTGTTGCAATAACCTAATCAATACGGGATGTCCTGCCAAGCACTGAAGTAGATGGCAGTCTTCCAAGGATTTAGGGCACCTTCCACATTCTCTAGCCACTGTACAGCTCAAAACAGTTGTATAAAATCAGTGGCTAGGGAGCCAAAACTTCAGAGCTGTCTTGCCTAAGAAGAGGGAGGCTACAGACCTGCCTGACAGGATTTTTATTATTGCAGTTCCCAAGTCCTGGAATAAAAAGTAGTAAAAGTAGTGGAGGGAGGGTGCTGCTACTGCAACTGTTATGGTAGGTTTACTTACACCACTGTACTACAATCATCATTAGATTTATTTATATATTTATTGCCATTTGTTAACCGGGTTGGTCCAGCTGGGCCAGAGGGCCGTTTTCAATGGAGACCCGAGGAGAAAAGCTCCAGTTACAAAAAGTTAAGGATTACATAGGTAACAAAATAGAAAGTAGCAAAATCAAGTGACTCCCAAAACATATTAGTACTAATTTGATCATAATCAAACATATTTAGATTACCCTAAGAAAAAATCACAATGAAATAAATAGATTAACTTGTTTTTGCATGTATCAAAAATAGTTCTATACAAGTGATCAGATTTATTGCCTAGGCTTCCTAGGAAGGTATATTTGCTTACAGGAGCTCAGAGTGAAGCACCACCATTGGATAAAGGGGAAATTATGTAGGTTCTAGGCAGGGACATGATTTGGTATTGAGAAGGTAAAGTTTGACTTCCTTTTTAAAGTGTGCACGGTGTATGATTGAGCTTATGTGTAGAGGAAGTTTGTTCCAAGTGTGGGCTATTGAACAGTTGTATAGTAGTTTGCCTATTGCGGTCATAGTACACGGAATGACTACCAGAGCTTTGGAAGAGAGGGACGTAGAAGAAGTATTGGAATCCAGGACCCCTGGAGAATACCAAAGCCTGTCTGGAACTAGAGAAGGAATTTAAATTTGTAGTTCTTGGTAAAGGTGTTTACAAATGACCAAGTTGCTGTCTGCAGTATATTTCTAGAGTCCACCACTAAAATACCACAGAAGTTGCCAGAGCCGTGGAGGAGTGGACCCTGACTTTACCTGGAAGTGTCTTGTTATGGCAAAAACAAAAAGCAATAGCATGAGACAACCATTTAGAAATTTTCTGTTTCAACACTGATGGTCCCCTTTTCCATCATAGGAAGCATACAGTTGATCAAAAGTCCTAAGGTTTTCTGCCCTTTCAATGTACAATACAAGTTGCCTGTAAATATCCAGTGTGTGTAAAATTCTTTTTTTTTTTTTTTTTTTTTTTTTTTTGGAGCAAGGAAAGATAACAGGTAGACGCATTACTAGCTCAGTGTAAAGAACTTGTTCTCACTGTTAATTCTCTGTGAAAGATGAGCCAAGGATGACTCATCACAGAAGCCTGTAACTCAAATACTCTTCTTGCAGAACAGCAATGACAGTGCTAAGTTTATGCAGTAAAATCAAGATCCTAAGAAGACGCTACCAGCCTTCTAGGAGGAGGAATGTAAAACTCTTTTCTGAAAAGGGTTCACTTGAGATTGTTCTACGGGGAGGATTCAACTTTTAATTAATTACTGTCCATATGCTGCGGTAGCGTTGTCGCCTCACAGTAAGACGTTGTCCTGTTCGATTCTCAGCTAGAGCATCTTCTGTGTGGAGACATGCGTGAATGAGCGTACCTTCGTTGAAGGTTGTGCATCAGAGCTGGCAACTCGGCACATAAAAATCTACTGCCAATCATTAGCGGACCGGAGTTCCGCTGTGGCAACCCCTAACCGGGAAAAGCCGAAAGACACAACAACCGTCCATAGCTTCTCCAATGACTGATAAAAAATATGCCCGATATGTATATAAAACTCAAGGGACTAAACATTTTCACTGCTTGTATCTTACTATCCATAAACAAGAGCTTCCAGTTTTCTCAGTTTTTATATAATCTTGGGTTTAGTCTCTTCCCACATATCCTTAGCCATCATAACAGAAACCTTTTTAAATCTATAAACACTTCACCTAATTGTGTCCCCATAAATATGGGTACTGCTGAACCAATGTGTGTGTGGGACCATAATTAGAATTCTGAGGGGAAACATGGAAGTAGTAAGTTATTAGTTGAGGTTGGTATATGCAGCATTTTAGACATAAAAGAAATACTTTTTTTGTTTTGTTTTGTTTTAAATGAGCTAAAACATTCTTTCCCACCAGGCTGCTACAGTGCCAAGCACCCATCTTCAGAGTCCACTGTTCTCTACATTCTCTAGCCAGAACAGACTGCCCTAAGAAAATACAGGGATCAGCAAACTAGGTCAAGTATTGACCCTCCTTGTCCTGCCCGAACCCATTAATGTTGTAGTACCTGTATTCAGTGAAATCGGTTGTTCACTGTATCTACATTCTCTGTCCACAATGTACTGCCTTAAGAAAACTCGCAACTCTTAAAAATAAATAAATAAATAAATCTAATCCTATTCACCCCTAAACAACACAGAACACACAATTTTTTATAACCTCTTTCAAACCATAATCAAACTGAAATTAAGCAACATACAAACCTTCTAGTAGTCTGCATAGTCAAAAACCTGAAATCCAATCATCTCATCCAATACGGTTGCCACCCGTCCCATTACCAGCAGGACACTCACTGGTTGAGCAATCACATCCCATTGCCCACTGTGTAAAGCAGTGGGACTTTAAAAATTCCTACTTTTTAGTCACATGAAATCACTGCGGAAAAGACACAAATACTTACGTTTTTTTTCCAAGGCAATTCAGTTAAGGCACCAACTGGGATCTGCAGGCAGTGCTATTCCCTGTTAGGTCCAGGTGCTGTAAATCATGCAGCAATTGGCTGCAACTCGTGAAGGGGTGAGTACTGAGGCAGGAAGAGCCCTACAAAGGTCGAGGCTGTAGAGCATTTCTTTTAATAGGCGTTTCTACAGAAGCCAGCCACAGCCAGATAGCCACTCCAGCAGCCACAGCCAGAGACAGCCAGCCACTGCAGCAGCCACAACCAGACACCCAGCCAGCTAGACACTCCAGCACCCACAGCCAGCCAGCCACTCCAGCAGTGACAGCCAGCTAGCCACTCCCGCAGCCACAGCCAGCTAGCCATTCCAGCAGCCACAGTCAGGTAGCTATTCCAGCAGCCAAAGCTAGCCAGCTAGTCATTCCAGCACCCACAACCAGCTAGCCACTCCAACAGCCAGAGCCAGCGAGCTAGCGAGTCACTGCAGCAGCCACAGCCAGCGAGCCAGCTAGTCACTCCAGCAGCCACAGCCAGCAAGCTAGCTAGCTAGCCAATCCAGCAGCCACAGCCAGGTAGCCACTCCAGCAACCACAGTCGCCAGCTAGCCACTCCAAAAGCCACAGCCAGCAAGCCACTGCAGCAACCAGAGCCAGCCAACTAGCCACTCCAGCATCCACAGCCACAGTCACCAGCTAGCCACAGTCAGCAGCCAGAGACAGCCAGCCACTCCAGCAGCCAGAGACAGCCAGACAGCCACTCCAGCACCCACAGCCAGAGACAGCCAGCCAGCCACTCCAGCACACAAAGCCACAGTCACTAGCTACCCACTCCAGCAATCACATCCAGCTAGCTAGCCACAGCCAGCTAACCACTCCAGCAATCACAGCCAGCCAGCTAGCCACACCTGCAGCCACAGCCAGCGAGCTAGCTAGTCACTCAAGCAGCCACAGCCAGCTAGCCACTCCAGCAGGCATAGCCACAGCCAGCTAGCCACTACAGCAACCAGAGCCAGCCAGCTAGCCATTCCAGCAGCAACAGTCAGCTAGCAACTCCAGCAGCCAAAGCCAGTGAGCTAGCTATTCACTCCAGCAGCCAGAGCCAGTGAGCTAGCTATTCACTCCAGCAGCCAGAGCCAGTGAGCTAGCTATTCACTCCAGCAGCCAGAGCCAGCTAGCCACTCCAGCAGCCACAGCTAGCCAGCGAGCCACTCCCTCAGCCAGAGCAAGCCACAGCCAGCCACTCCTGCAGCCACAGCCAGCCACTCCAGCAGCCACAGCCAACCAGCCAGCCACTAAGCCATTCCGGAAGCCACAGCCAGCCAGACACTCCAGCACCCACAGCTAGCCAGCCATTCCAGCAGCCAGAGCAAGGCAGCTATAGACACTCCAGCAGCCAGAGCCAGCCAGCCACTCCAACAGCCAGAGCCAGCCATTCCAGCAGCCACAGACAGCCACTCCCGCAGCCACAGCCAGCCACCCCAGCAGCCAGAGCCAGCTAGTCACCACAGCAGCCAGAGCCAGCCAGCTAGCATTGCAGCAGCCAGAGCTAGCCAGCCACTCCAGCAATCACAGCCAGCTAGCTAGCCACTTCAGCAGCCACAGCCAGCTAGCTACTCCCGCAGCCACAGCCAGCTAGCTACTCCCGCAGCCACAGCCAGTTGAGCCATTCCCACAGCCCGCTAGCCACTCCCACAGCCAGCTAGCCACTGCAGCAGTCACAGCCAGCTAGCCACTGCAGCAGTCACAGGCAGCCAGCTATCCACTCCTGCAGCCACAGCCAGCTAGCCACTCCAGCATCCAGAACCAGCCAACTAGCCACTCCAGTACCTAGAACCAGCCAACTAGCCACTCCAGCAGCCAGAGCCAGCCTGCCAGCTAGCTAGCCACTCCAGCAGCCAGAGCCAGCCATTCCAGCATCCACAGCCAGCTAGCCACTCCCGCAGCCAAGCCAGCAAGCCACCCCAGCAGCCACAGCCAAGCCAGCTAGCCACCCCAGTAGCCAGGAGCCTGCTAGCCACTGCAGCAGCCAGAGCCAGCCAGCTGGCCATCACAGCAGCCAGAGCCAGCCAGCTAGTCACCGCAGCAGCCAGAGCCAGCTAGCATTGCAGCAGCCAGAGCCAGCCAGCCACTCCAGCACCCACGGCCAGAGACAGCCAGCCAGCCACTCCAGCACCTAAAGCCACAGTCACCAGCTACCCACTCCAGCAGCCAAAGTCATCGGCCAGCCATGCCAGCAGCCACAGCCAGCCACTTCAGCACCCATAGCCAGAGAGAGCCAGCCACTCCAGCACCCGCAGCCAGAGACAGCCAGCCACTCCAGCACCCACAGCCACAGTCACCAGTTACCCACTCCAGCAGTCACAGCCAGCCACTCCAGCAGCGACAGCCAGCTAGCCATTCCAGCAGCCACAGCTAGCCAGTCCAGCAATCAAAGCCAGCGAGCTAACCACTCCAGCAGCCACAGCCAGCTAGCCACTCCAGCAGGCACAGCCACAGCCAGCTAGCTACTACAGCAGCCAGAGCCAGCCAGCTAGCCACTCCCACAACCAGAGCCAGCTATCCACTCCCACAGCCAGAGCCAGCCAGCTATCCACTCCCTCAGCGAGAGCCAGCCAGCTATCCACTCCCTCAGCCAGAGCCAGCTATCTATCCACTCTCTCAGCCAGAGCCAGCTAGCCACTCCAGCAGCCACAGCCAACCAACCAGCCAGTCACTAAGCCATTCCAGCACCCACAGCCAGCCATTCCAGCAGCCAGAGCAAGCCAGCTAGTCACTCCAGCAGCCAGAGCCAGCCAGCTAGCTAGCCACTCCAGCAGCCAGAGCCAGCCGTTCCAGCAGCCACAGCCAGCCGCCACAGCCAAGCCAGCTAGCCACCCCAGCAGCCAGAGCCAGCCAGCTAGCCACCCCAGCAGCCAGAGCCAGCCAGCATTGCAGCAGCCAGAGCCAGCCACCCACTCCAGCAATCACAGCCAGCTAGCTAGCCACTCCAGCAATCACAGCCAGCTAGCTAGCCACTCCAGCAGCCACAACCAGCTAGCCACTCCCGCAGCCAGCCATTCCATTAGCCACAGCCAGCTTGCGACTCCAGCAGCCACAGCTAGCCACTCCAGCAGTCACAGGCAGCCAACTAGCAACTCCCGCAGCCACAGCCAGCTAGCGACTCTCGCACAGCTAGCCACTCTCGTACAGCCAGCCACTCCAGCATCCAGAACCAGCCAGCTAGCCACTCCAGCAGTCAGAACCAGCCAACTAGCCACTCCAGCAGCCAGAACCACCCAGCCAACTAGCCACTCCAGCAGCCAGAGCCAGCCGTTCCAGCAGCCACAGCCAGCTAGCCACTCACACAGCCAAGCCATCAAGCCACCCCAGCAGCCAGAGCTAGCCAGTTAGCCACTGCAGCAGCCAGAGCTAGCCACTGTAGCAGCCAGAGCCAGCTAGCATTGCAGCAGCCACAGCTAGCCAGCCACTTCAGCCAGCTAGCCACTCCAGCAGCCACAGCCAGCCACTCCTGCAGCCACAGCCAGCTTAGCCATTCCCACAGCCAGCCACTCCCACAACCAGCTAGCCACTCCCACAGCCACAGCCATCTAGCCACTCCCACAGCCACAGCCATCTAGCCACTCCAGCAGTCACAGGCAGCCAGCTAGCCACTCCAGCAGTCACAGGCAGCCAGCTAGCCACTCCAGCAGTCACAGGCAGCCAGCTAGCCACTCCAGCAGTCACAGGCAGCCAGCTAGCCACTCCAGCAGTCACAGGCAGCCAGCTAGCCACTCCAGCAGTCACAGGCAGCCAGCTAGCCATACCTGCAGCCACAGCCAGCTAGCCATACCTGCAGCCACAGCCAGCTAGCCACTCCAGCAGCCAGAACCAGCCAGCTAGCCACTCCAGCAGCCAGAACCAGCCAGCTAGCCACTCCAGCAGCCAGAACTAGCCAGCTAGCTACCCACTCCAGCAGCCAGAACCAGCCAGCCAACTAGCCACTCCAGCAGCCAGAACCAGCCTGCCAGCTAGCTCCCCACTCCAGCAGCCAGAACCAGCCAGCCAGCTAGTCACTCCAGAAGCCAGGACCAGCCAGCCAGCTAGCCACTCCAGCAGCCAGAACCAGCCAGCTAGCCACTCCAGCAGCCAGAACCAGCTATAGCCTCTCCAGCAGCCAAAGCCAGCCATTCCAGTAGCCAGAGCCAGCTAGCTAACCACTCCAGCAGGGAATCCAGCCAGCCCAGCAAAATCCTTTACTGTAACGGTAAGCAAGTACAAATAGTATTTTATGGCTCTAGCTTTTTAAAAATGGGGATATTGTATTTCATTTCAAATTAACTTTTTAATATTTAGAGGTAAATGTGGTGCAGTGTACAGTATTTAAATATGTGTGGTGGCTTGTTTCAGATCTGCAAGTAGTAGTTTGTAAAGGTGTAAAAGGTACGTGTGTGTGAGTATTTTTTTAATCTCTGGTGGGGGCAATCTTCATGGATAAACGTAGTGATTATATTTCTGTTTTTATTGTGACTGTATCAAAGTACTTTGCATTTACAAATGGAAATGTTTCGGAACAGTTTGCACTTTTTGAGTGGAAATGTGTACAATTTTTTTTTATGTCGTCTTCAAGAAGTTAAGATGTACTGCTTTGGGAATTTTGTTTATAGTGGTTGTTTAGTGATGACTTGCAATAACTGCTTTTAAAAGTGAACACGTGTATGTGTGTACAACCTTTTATTTTTTGAGGGGACATGTTTATAGGCAAACGTAGTACATTTGGTATTCTACTAGGTACATGTTGTGGTTTTATAAGCAGAAATGTGTACTTTTTTACGTTGTCTTCAGTAAGTTTAAAATATACTGCTTTGATTATAATGCAAATATGGTTCTGCTGCTGTTGGGCTTGTTCTTTATTGCATCATTGTGCTAGGTAATTACTGCTATAGGTTTATTTCTATTTTTCTTATTAATTGCTGTGTTCAGAGGTAAATGGGGTCCATGGGGGTTTGTTGTGCATTGTAATTTATTACAGACTAGCCGTTTAGTGATGTCTTGCAAGTAGTACTTTTAAAAGAAAAAATGCTTAACATTAACTTCTGAACATGTCTGCCCCCAAAAATGTAAAGTGCATTTGGAATTGTGCTAAACCATTTCATCATTGTTTCAGGATAGTTTTTTTATAAGGGGAAATGTGTGTATTTTGCTTTTAATGCAGTCTTCAATAAGGTTAAAATGTACTGCTTTGCGTATAGTGAGAATATGGCATTGAGCAAACAAGTATCCTGTTTTTTTTTTTGCTTATTTTTACGAGTTATTTATAGCTCTTTTATTGTCTGCATATACTTTTCTAGCTAGCTTCAGTGTGCGTGAGGTATTAACTAGAAATTTTCTGGGTTTGTTCTGATTTTTGTTTCCCAACCTCCCTCCCTACTGGTATCCAGTTCTTATACTTGGTGGCTTTGCAGTTGCCCGCCCCTACTGTCAATTTGATCTGGGACACTCCTCCCAGTCTAGTGTCATTACCTCATTCTACCTAATTCAGGGAGAACATTTGAGAAGGCCAAACCACTTAGTTTCTGCTGCTCCTTCCCCCTTTACAAAAAAAAAAAAAAAAAAAAAAAATTCTAAGCTTGTTTCCTGCCTTTCCTGTAAGTCATCTAGTCCAGATACAGGTTTGCTGTATCCAGGACTTTTTGTATGCTTTTGAGACCCCAAGCCTTTCTGTGTTGGAGGGAAGCCTTCTAGCTTAATTTTGTTTCTAAAACTATCCAGTTTGTTTAGTTTCAGCACTCAAATCTGTTTCTTTGAGCTCAGCACTTGTTCAGAACTCATTGTAAGCGCTAAATAAGCTACAAATTATTACACCACTCAACTTCCAAACTCGTCTAGAGGAAAACAGTTTTTAGTACTTAATAAATAAGCATCTATCCAGGCATGTCTAAGAGTCGGCTCCCGGTGTTTTCTCCTGTCTACCTGATGAATCTGGGCATCTTTGGGAAATGCAGCAATTGCCTCATGTACACAGACAACCCTCTCCTCCTACCACCCAACACTACAACCTGTGAGAGATGCACTTATATAGCCAAACCGCAAGCAAAGCCCTCTTCACCCAAGACTGGACTAGACAGTCAAGAGGAGAAGGTAAACACTTTCACCACACCACACTCATCACATAGTCCCTCAAAACCTTCACCACCAAAACACACAAACAGAAACACAACACACACACCTACATTCACGGAGGCTCTCAATAAAAATCTACCCAAGCAACAGGGACCTGCAAAGCAGAAACGCAAGCAACCTCCACCCCCCCAACACAACTCAAATGACATACAGCCCACAAACTCAGTGTGCCACTCAACCACAGCCTATAAGGCATAACAACGTACCAAACACTCTAGTCATAGGTGACTCTATAGTCCAGCACACTGATGTTCCACTCACCAGGCTAAACAAGGAGAAAGTTACTGTCAGCTGCCTGTCGGATGCCAGGATCCGCCACATAACGCACGCACTCGGGTCACTCCACAACAAGTACAAATATACGACTCTGTCATTGTCCATGTTGGTGTGAATAACCTGAGACGTACCTCTCTGGGCTACATGAAAAAAGACAGGGAGGAGCTGTCCGATCTTGTAGCCCAGGCAGGTATGACCCTAGCCCTGAATAGCATCCTGCCATCACCCAAGGACAAAATGATAGACTTCAACAATTGGCTAAGCTTCTGGTGTCATTCTAAGGGGATCCAGTATCTGTCTGCCTGGGATGAAATGATAGACAAACCAGGATGCTTTGCCAGAGATGGCCCGCACCCGTCTCCCTTGGGATTCCGTACACTGGCTAAGGCTCTTGCCACCTCTATTGTGCCTTTTTTAGGCAAGGTTCAAATGACAAATTCACCACCGTAACAGGTACCAGCAAGCAAAATCTGAGGGTAATGCTACTCAATGCTAGAAGTCTAAACCTCAAAATGCACTCACTCGAGGCACTCCTTAAAATAGAAAACATCGACATCTGTGCAATGACAGAGACCTGGTTAAAGGCTCCAGACAGCACCCCTGCATTACCGGGCTATAATTCATACCACACCTTTCGGCCACCTAACCTGGACCAAAACACTAAAGGTGGAGGTGTGTCCATATTCTTTAAGGATATCCACACCTCCAGGCTGGTTGCTCAGCATAATGCATCCGGGATTATCAAAGTGCAACTAACTCTGGGCAAGACTGCAATCCAAATTGTAGCTTGCTACAGATCCTCCACCATGCCCCAATATTCCCACTCTTCATTTCTTGATACACTGGAAAATATTAGGGTACAACCTAACACCCTAATAATGGGCAATTTCAACTACCCCACCATTAACTGGGAAAACTACTCTTGTACCAACTCGTGTGCTCAACGTTTTCTGGAATTCATAAATTCCAATGCCTTTGATCAACTTATCCACACCCCCACCAGGGGCAGCAATATCCTAGACCTTGTCATTACCAACATGGGCAACCGGTGTTCCACACCAGAGGTCAATTCCTTGTTGGTCAGATCCGACCACAAGCTAATCACCCTAGACATCCACATCCCACCCCCAACCCCCATTAGGGAAACCACCGTAACATATTTCACCAAAGCCAACTTCATGCTTCTTAAGACAGAAGTGGCAAACTTCACGACACCCATGCTGACAGGCAATAGAGGTACAACTGCCAAATCCTATACAAATGCACTTTATAAGCACTTACTCGAGTGCATGGACTGTGCAATCCCCAACAGAACCAAGATGCTATCCTCAAAAAAAAAGGAAACAAACTCTACAACAGAAGAAAGAAACTGTCGCAAAAAAAAAAAGAGAGTAAAATCCTATGATTGGAGGAACTCCCTGGTCAGCCTCAGTAAGAAGCTGAGATCCCTCATAAAATCCTCCAAAGCTAGTTATGAAAACAAAAATCACCAGATTCTAAAGAAAACCACAAAGCATTCTATAGCTATGTCAAGAATCACAATGGCAACACTCAGATCTGCTCTGAGTTGCAGCACAATGGCACTAAATATACAGAACCAACTGATATTGCCAACATCCTGGCAGTTATGTTCAGTGCTAACTTTACCCCGCTCTCACCCCCTAAAGGGCCCATCTCTATACAGGAAGAATGCAAAGTTCCTATAATCACAGCAGCACAGGTGAAAAACACACTCTCCAAAGCCAAGAACACAGCATCCATGGGACATGACAGCATCCCAGGCTGCGTTCTACACGAACTACAGAACGAACTGGCACTCCACCCAAGTAACATGTTCAATCATAGCCTCACCTCAGGCTTTGTGCACACTGAATGGCGCACAGCAACGGTTATCCCA
This sequence comes from Protopterus annectens, assembly GCF_019279795.1. Lineage (NCBI taxonomy): Eukaryota > Metazoa > Chordata > Ceratodontiformes > Protopteridae > Protopterus > Protopterus annectens. Next base: position 389,153,375 of record NC_056729.1, read on the forward strand.
CTCCACAAAGGGGGAGCCACCATGGACCCCAGGAACTACCGCCCCATTAGCCTGACTAATCTGGTCTGCAAGGCTATGGAACGTATCATCATGGAACTTATAAACAATGACATTGGTAATCGCCAAACTTTGGACCCTACCCAGTTCGGGTTTGTAAAAGGCAGTTCATGTCTCCTAAACCTGAAAGACTTCTTTGAAGCGGTCATCAAAGCTGTAGATGAGGGTAAGGTGGTTCACACAGCCTATCTAGATCTCGCCAAGGCTTTCAACACCATCCCCCACTCTGAAATTACAGATAAACTCACTAAACCAGGTATAAATCCCTAGGTTACAAGATGGGTTGCCATCTGGCTCACTGACAGAACCCACACTGTGAAAGTAGCAGACTCTAAATACAACTTCAGACCAGTGACAAGTGGAGTACCACAGGGTTCAGTCCTGGGTCCTCTCCCGTTTGGTATCTACTTCACTAAAGTACAGGCTAACACAGAAGGTATTTGGCTAACAAAGTTCGCAGATGACTGCAAACTAGGAGCCATAATCAAAACTCCTAACGAGGTGGACATACTACAAAAGGGCCTCACTGAGACAGATGCCTGGTGTCAAAGCCATGGCCTCAAGCTCGATGCCAAAAATTGCATGGTCATCCCTTTTGGTAAAAACTCTGTACCCATGAACTACCACATAGGCAGTGGTCTACTTAACACCAAAAGTGTGATAAGAGACCTTGGGACACAGGCAGACAGTAGTCTCTACTTTGGTAATCACATTACCACAGTAGTCAGGAAATCCTTCTACGTGGCACACCTCATCACAAAAGGTTTCTCATCCAGGAAAAAGAGGTCATGGTTCCCCTCTACTCATCACTCATTAGACCCATTATAGAGTACAACTGCTCTTTTGGTATGTACCTCACAAGACTTCTACAACAACTGGAAAGGCTGCAGAAATACCTCACAAAGAGGATTACTGGCGTCAACAGATGCCCTACGCAGACCGCCTCAAAAAACTCCAGCTTTACTCAGTCGCATATCGCCTACTCAGAGGCGATCTCTGCCTAACATACACAGCTATCTCAAACCCAGAGCTGTTGGACATGGTCCACTTAAAGAAATCCCAATAATCCCTCCGAGCTACATGCTCTAGGGACCTAAACCTTGTCACCACAATAAACAGAACATGCTGGAGGAATAGATTCCTGTCCCAGAGACTTCCCATACTCTGGAACAAACTACCCATCTATATCAAACAAAGCTCCTCATTAGCACTCCAAGAAAAATCTTGATGATTGGATGGTAGACAGGAAATTCACCCCAGGGATCACTTCTGTGGCTCTGCTCGACAGGGGCACAGGGAAATAATTTTCTTGGGTGGCGAAAGCCAGAGTACCATTTGGCTAGGCTTATATAGGCCCTAGGGCCAATAGCCTAGTACCTACCTATGAACCTATGCTGCTTTGGGCCTGTTCTTTATTTCAACATTGTGCTGGGTAAATTAGTGTTATGTGTTTATTTCTTTTTTGCGCTTGTGTGCAGTATGTAGATTTTTTAGTTTTCTTGTTTCAGAATACTCCTGGTTATAGTGTAATATATAAAATTTAAGACTTTTTTAGTGTTTAAATAAACATAACTGTCTGTTTAATATGAGTAGTGTTTTTCCCTCTAAAGTTTACTTACTGTTACAACTGAGTAATGTGTGTTTTTGCAGTAATGCTTCACTTTTGCTGTTAAAGCTTCATAATTTAAATGGTCTGTTGTATTTCAGTTTGCAGTAATAGGCTTAGCTTAACAGTGTTGTACCCATAACTGCATTTCTTTCACCACTCCTCTAGTGATGTCAAGGTAGGGGTAGGCCAATGTCATACTGGCCACACCCCCATGTCCTACTTTGGACCACTTAAAAGGGGACAACCCTACATCCAACATGCAGTAAAGAAAACTCAAAAAAAGAGAGCTCTCTCTAAAGAATCAGCACCAACTCTACTCAAACTTACAGCTTCCTCCCTCCTTCGGCCCACACACTTCTACTCTGCATCCATATACATTTACCAGCTTAACCATTACTCAGCAAAATATACTGGACCAGTGTTATAACAAAGTAGCTAAACTTGCTGCCAATCTCTCTCACAGTTCCCATCACTGCCCGTTACTTATGGAAATGCATTGGCTTGAGCTCCCTCACTATCTTGCATATTCCCAAATTCTCTCAATCCACAACCTTATTAATAAACCTCAGAACTGTCCATTGCTTTGTAATCTCATCAAACTCTTCACCCCCTCCAGACCTCAATGCCCTGCTGAGCGGAAAGACACTTACCAATTATCTCAAAGTCCAACAACTTTTCTGGTGACTCAATGTACGCCAACCTTGTAAGTAAAATATGGGTCATTATCCCACTCTAACTCTTAAACAAGATTGCTCCTTAACATCCTTCAAAATACATCTAAGCTACATCTACTCATCTTCTGGATAAGATATATACTCCTCACTTATATATTCCTAGCATCCTCCCCTTTCTCTACCCCCCCCCCATTGCACCATCACTTCTATTGCTTGAGCGTTGCTCGAGATCCTCTCTGTTGTACACTACTCCCAACCCAGATACTTTTCATCCTCTTCCCATCACTCCTGGGCATTCAAACAACTGCACTATCTAGAATTGCATTTAGTTTTATTACTAACCCAGGTAATGAATTGCCATTTCTCAATTGTTGCGGTACCCCACTTGCCTCAACTTACATTTTGTTTTCCTGCGTCATTTATTTACCTCATGTTCACTTTTATTTCATCCTTAATGACACCTTCTCAAAAATACGTTTTTTATGGTGCCTACTTAACTGTAGTTCTACCATACATTTAATTATGTGGTTTACACTGTACTGCTATTGTACCTTATTTTTTGTTGTTACATCAAACTGTTTATCTGGAGCTTTTCTCCCTAGGCCTCCTATGAAAATGGTCATCATGGCCAGCTGGACATTCATAGTTAAGAAAAGCAAATGAAAAATAGATACATAAATAAATAAGTAAGTAAAAATACAGATAGATGCTGAATGATGAACCCCTGTACTTGAAGGTCAAATATGGGGGGAATGAATTAACAAAATCTAAGATTTTAAAATCCTAGTTGAGGTCATGCTCAGAAGAAAAACAAGGGTCAGACTTTCCAAGATGCCTGCACAGTGATAAACAGCTTAACGTCAATTCTCCCAGTGTGAAAAAAGAAACTGAAAGACAAGGGCCAGGAACTCTTGTCATTTTTAGCATATTCAGTTACTAGCTATTAAGTTCATTGCCTGGGTGCTAGCAAAGAAGAGAATCTAAGAGACAGAAAGAAAATCATCTAGAAAAAAGGGAAGAGAAAATACTGACTGGGAAGAATTCTGCAGGTGTTCTGCAAAAAACAGTTCAAGCTCCAGCTTTGATGCACAACATGGCTTCCAGCAATCTATAGGAAATAAAAAGTCAAAATGTGCTCAGAGCTGATTCAAATAAAACAAAACATTAAAGGAATATATCAACACAAATAACAAAAGACTGGAAAATGGAAGGAGATTTAAACAGATATTCAGATGAGCTGACAAAATTGGTAAAAATGAATACAAGGCTGGCTGAATATGAGACTACTCAAGAAGAGATGTTCTGAAAAACCAGCAGGAGTAGAAGAAAGAGCAAGTAGGGAGAAGCTGAAATTTTCTGCTGTAACAGGGAAACTAGAAACTGATCATATTAATTTTATGAAGACACAGATTAACAACTGGACTGACTTCCACAGCCGGAACTGTTGATTCAAAGGGCACAGTGTGTATGCTCCAAACATGTCCATGAAAGCAGCCAAGACCTGTATTAGTAAAGATGCAAACCTACCATCAGAAACAACTGACCCTGTCAAAAGTGTGGCAAAAGTGCTAAGTATTAAAAGATGAAGGCGGTGCAATGGTGTAAAATGATTATTCACTGCACACCAGACAGAAGAGAAACTATTTTATTCCAGTAGTAAGGAATGTCAAGAGGCAGGTGTGACATTCAAGCTGCTGTAACAAACTATCTTCAGAATACTTTTTTTTCTGGAGGACCAAAGTAATTTTTTGAAGCAGAACATACCGAGGAGGAAATACAAAAAAAGTGATTCTCATTCTTCTGAAAATAAAGCACACCAAGACTGCCAGTGAAACCTTTTCCACTGTTCTAAAGGAAAATGCTTGAGAGACACAGAAAAGCACTGGTGTTGGCTAGAAGAATTAGGAATACCATGGAATTTAATTGGAGACTGGAGTTGGGAGATAGAGATAAACAGAAAGAAGACCAGCAACATGGAAATTAGTGACTAAATGAGACTGCAAAGCATCAGTGACATCTGTAGAATACAGCTGTACAAGAAAAATTGCAAACTGTGGACTCTTGTTGACTTTGTTAAACTTGTGAGAACTGAAAGGCATTTGCCTAACTTCATGTCATTAATGTTTGAAAGGACACTTAAGGGTGGGAAAGTGGAAGGAAAAGGGTAACCAAGTAAAACAACTGTTCTTAACAGTATTTCTATGAAACTTTTCATGATATAAATTGCATATTTTATAGTACAGCATTTTTAGTTGCTCTTGTATGATAGAGATACTAAAGTAAACAGATGCCTTTTCTTTTTTTTTTCTCTGTTCTTTTTAGTATTAAAAATGTAGGTAAAACAATGCAAAAAGAGAAAAAAGGTAGAAAAATTAATGTTTAAAGTTAATAGGCTGAAATCCTGAGTTGCTGAGGTGGGGGATGGGGTGCAAAAGTACATAGATGATAATATATAGAGAGTGGATATGTTTTCTCTTACTTTTGCATAAGTAAATGTCTGGATTAAGACCCTTGGCTTAATCTAATGACAAGTTTTAAGTGGAAAGAAATAAGACAACAGTGAACATAATGAAATGTTTTCCTTTAGCAATACATGTTTTAGCTTGTCTGTAGAAGTCTGCAACTGAACACAAAAAGTACAGTTGTGTACACTTACCATAGAGTGTATTCACTGTTGCAGTCATTACATTTGGGTAATCTGCTGGCAGGTTGTCCTCAGTCGGCCTGATTAACAAAGTCTTGGGTCCTGCATCAGTTGCTGTCCCTTCTTCCATGACGTCATATCGTCAGGGGTATAAAACATGCAGCCGATGCCATTACATCAGCTTTTCTTGCCCCAGATGTCAGGTGGTCCCCAAATGGGGAGCAAAAAAAAAAAAATATATATATATATATATATATATATATATATATATATATATATATATATATATATAAAACACAAAAAATATACCTCCAAACAAAAGCAAATACACCAAAAAGGCTTTTAAGCATAGTAAAAGAAAGGAGAGGTATAAAAAAAAAGAGAAAAACAGGTGGCTGTAGGGTGGGTAACCAGGACTGCAACAGTGAATACACTCGAACATCTACATTTATGGAAAGTGTACACAACTGTACTATGTTTTTCGTGTTTCACTGTTGCAGTCATTACATTTTGGTAGAATCCCAAAGCTATGGTTGGGAGGATGGATTTATACAGCATTAGGAGCAGCTATAAGGCCCTGCAGGACAGCAGTGGCAAAGCCAGCTCTAGATTTAGAGACGAGAGGTAAATGGTAATGTTTGGTGAACGTATGAACTGAGCTCCAGGTAGCAGCTTCTAGAATGTCTCTGGTAGGAACCTCTCTAAGAAAGGCTGCAGAAGTAGATGCAGCCCTGGTGGAATGAGATCTGATCCCCTTGGGGATAGGTTTACCATGGTGCATATAGCAGAAACGAATACAATGGCTTATCCATTTGGAAATAGTCTGCTTTGAAATAGCCTTTCCCTCTGCCCCTGCAGCAAATGCCACCAATAGGTGTTCAGATTTTCTTAGAGATTTTGTCCTGTTTAAGTAGAATCTAAGTGGTCTGTGTACATCCAATGAATGCAGAATCCGCTCACCCTTGTTCTGTGGATTGGGAAAGAAAGTTGGCAGATGAATGGACTGATTAAGAGCCACACTGGATACCACCTTAGGCATGAAAGATGGATTGGTCCTGAGAGACACCTTGTCCGGATGAAAAATAATGAAAGGCTCCACTGTCATAAGAGCCTGTAATTCTGAAATCCTTCTAGCTGAAGCGACTGCTAAAAGGAAAGCTGTTTTCCAGGAGAGAAATTTTAGGTCTGTAGTAGCAGCTGGCTCAAAATGAGGGAGAGTGAGTTTTTCCAAAACAAAATTGAGGTCCCATGCAGGAGTTGGCACTCTCCTGGGAGGTCTTAAATTTTTGGCCCCCCTGAGATACTGCTTTAGCAGAGGATGAGAGAAGAGGAGAGGTCCTGTGTTGTAATGAGCTGAAATGGCAGAGGCATGGATTTTTATGGAAGAAAAAGATAGGCCCTTGTGAAGCATCTCAGTTAAGTATTGTAGAATCTGAGGAATATTGGGCATTGCTCTGCTTATTCCTTGTGATTGGTTCCAGGCACATAATCTTTTCCATTTGTCAGCATAAGATTTTCTAGTACTAGGCCTTCTGGCCTCCAAAATGACATCCATCACAGATTTGCTGAGGAATGCCAAGGGTGAAATTAGTTGATTAGCCACGTTGCAAGATTCAAAGGTTGGAGCTGAGTGTGCAGAATTTGGTAGTTCTGCTGAGGCAGTAGGTAAGGTGTCTGAGGCAAGTGCCATGGAGGAAGGTGTGACGCATTGCGCAGGAGTTGGTACCAGTGTTGGCGAGGCCAGTCTGGAGCAATCAGAATCATTTTTGGTTTGTCCTGTCTGACTTTTAGTAGAATTTGGGAGGGCAGAGAGGGGGGGGGGGGGGCATAGACTGATAGAGCATCCACTTTCCAAGCTTTTTTGTGATGAATTCTTGTGCAGAATTTGTCCAACTGATAGATCGTTTTGCCTCACCCCAGAACTATGTCTGGACTCCCCCATTTGCATGCCAACATGTTGAAAACTTGTGGTTCCAGTTTCCATTCATGTGGGTCCATAAGATTTCTGCTTAGTTCATCTGCCACAGTATTTAGCTTTCCTGGCAAGAATTGTGCTTGTAGTTGCATTTGCTAGGTCAAGGCCGTGTTCCACAATGCCATGCCTAGTCTGCAAAGGGGGTAGGAATGTGTGCCCCCCCTCCCCCGCTTGTTTATGTACCACATAACTGTGGTGTTGTCTGTCTTTATCATTAGTTGTCTTGGATGAAGGTAGTCCTTGAAGGCTGTCAGTGCATTCTGTACAGCTAGCATCTCTTTCTGATTGATATGTGGGTGCATTTGATTTGGGCTCCAATTGCCCTGAATGCACTTTCCTGCCAGATGAGCCCCCCCCCAAGCATAGTCTGATGTGTCTGTAGTTAGGGTTTGGGCAGCAGGGGGTGGAGCGACTGGCAGTGCCTTGTTTTGGTGGCAGGCCTCTTGCCCACCATAGGAACTCTAGTTGCAGGCAAGGTATAATAGGAATCATTATTTCCAGGCTGTGACAATGTTGGTTCCATAAACTTTTTAAGTACCACTGAAGTTTCCTCATATGCAGTGTTGCATATGGAATTAGAAGAATGCAGGAGGCCATGAAACCCAAGGCTAACAGAATTTGTCTTGCAGATAGCAGGGTTTTTGTGACCACCTGTTTGAAGTAAGTCACCAATTGAATTTGCTTTTCTGGTGAAGGTAAGTCATCTGGGCAGTTGTATTCAAGCTTGATCCAGGAATGTAATTTTTTGAGAGGGTACCAATTGTGATTTCTTTTTGTTTATGATGTACCCTAGACAAGTTAGGTCCCTTTTTACAAACGCCAGATGCTTTAGAAAAATGTCCTTGTTTTCTGCCTGAATTAAATAAACAATTGTCTGGGTATGGACATATTTGAATATTTCTTTGCCTGCAAAATGCAATTACTGGAGCCAGGCACTTTGTGAAGACCCTGGGTGCAGTAGATAAGACAAAGGGCAGTGCAGAGAACTGGTAATGCAAGTAGCCTGCTTTGAAGCGGAGGTATCTTCTGCAAAATTCCCTGATTGGGATATGCAGGTAAGCCTTCTTTCAAGTCTATAGTTACTAACCAGGCATCTTTGCCTAGCATAGGTAATAACTGTTGAAGAGTCAGCATCTTGAATTTTGGAATGTCCAGAAATGTGTTTAGAGTGGATAAGTCCAGAAATGGACGCCATGATTTGTCTTTTCCGGGTACCAGGAAAAGTCTTGAATATAAACCTTGTCCCTTTTCCACTTCTGGTACTGGTTGGACAGCCCACATGTTCATGAGGGACAGAACTTGTTTCGGGGCCTCTGCCCACTGATTTGGGGGCAGATCTGGCCATCCGTTTGGGATTGGCAACGTGTGGAAATGAAATCTGTATCCCTGGGATACTATATTCAAAACCCATTTGTCCTGGGTAATAAGTTGCCAGTTTCGTGCATGAGCTGAGGAGGGATGCTGAGTATATTGGGAAAAAGATGCTAAGGATGAAGCTACCAGGTACCAGGAAAAGAGGAAGGCCTAAGATAAGGTTTATGGATGTGGTGAGAAAGGACGTGCAGGTGGTTGGTGTGACAGAGCAAGATGCAGAGGACAGGAAGAAACGGAAACAGATTATCCGGTGTGGCGACCCCTAACGGGAACAGTCGCAAGAAGAGGATGATGATTAGTGAACAAGCTTTCTCATGAACAAATCTTGCTCTCAGAAATAAACCGCCAGCTGAAACTAGGCAGAAAATACTCTTGCTAAATTTAAGACTTCCCTTTCTGAGCAACTATTCAAGGAAATTACTTGCAAATACCATAGGAATAATGACTGAACTCCAACTTAATACGGATGAGTGTGCCTCCAGACATTTCTGCAGTTACCTCCTACTGTGCCTGTAGGCGTCAAATATTGCTTGTTCATATTTGCATTAATAATTCCAAAACCATGCTACATACAACTATCAGAATATTTTATCTTGAAGCATACATGATAGCAAACATAATTGTTCTGGTATTTGTGCTTGTCAATCAGCATTTGTTAAAAGTGTAAAGTGAGGACTTTTTTTTTTTTTTTTAAAGGCTCAGGCCACACCCACTGGGAGTTAAACGTACTCATTCAAAGCAGCTGTACTGCAGGGAATGAGTTGAAAGGCTTAAGATTCTAAAAATGTTTACAGTTTCTCAACTGTTTTCTTTTGCTATTTAACTCTGAAAGGCTTAAGATTCTAAAAATGTTTACAGTTTCTCAATTGTTTTCTTTTGCTATTTAACTCTTTCTACTCCTGTGTTCTCTTCTTATCTCCAGGCCTCCCATTGTAATCTCTTTTTAACATACTTCTATTTCTGCTTTTCTTTTCAAGGAAATTCAATTTTAAAACTTTAAGAGGCAATTTCTTTTAACCAAACTGTTTTAAAACACACGTAAAACCTAATGTAAACCTGCTACTTTATTACAAATGTATAAAAACTGTGTAACCTACCACTTTATATAAACTGTAAAATAACTACATATTAACAGTCTAAAGTCTTTTGACTATGTATACCTAACAATCCATCGTATCTGAGAAGCACAAGTTTACCTGCACTGCTTATTGTCTGTGAGCCCAGGTTGCGGCTGAAAAAGGTATTTTGACCAGTCCACCTACCCATTACCAAATAATAAACACGGAAATAAGCAAGCATTTATTTACTCAGTTATTTGAAAAAAATATATATACAAGTAAAAGAAAATAAAGGATGGGACTGAATGACTGCAGCTACAGTGATTTCCCAAACAACTGAGGAGGTAGCAGGAGAAGGCATATTAGTGAAATTCAGACTGGAACTACTGAGGGTTATTATGGATTTCTGGTGTTTGGTTTTCCATATGAATCACTGAGATTAGAAAATGAATAATGGATTAATAGATTCTAGGGAGTATTTCAGGGCAACTGCAACCCTTAGCCATCCTCCCAGTAGAGGGATTACAGACTGGATAAACAAACATGATGCTGCAAGGCTTGCTGCATCAACAAAAAAAAAAAAAAAAGCTCCCATGCCAACAAGGGGTTTACTGACCACTTGTGAGCATGAACTATTACTAGAACTATCCACAACTTCCCCTAGAATACGATTGGCAACCAGAAAGTGAATGGACAATGTATTACCAAACACTTACAGCTAGGTTCTCCGTACCTGTTGGTATGCCATATCACTGACATTTTGTCAAAGTGGATGGTTGTTGCACTTTGTGACAACTGTCCAGAAATACTTGCAAGGTCAGAAGAAGGACTACCCTAATCTCAAACACGCTGATGTAAAGACATGCCTCTGCAGGGGATATAGACTTCTTGATGGATGTGACTATGTGAGGTATGGCCAGCTATGCCAGAGAAAGTAGGGCAGTGGCTGTTGTAATATATGCCAGCAAAGCTTGCTGGAGTTTGAATTACATGTCATTTGTATATCAAACTTATTTGTACAGATGCTTGTGTTGAAAATGTATTCGTAAAGCTGCTTAATGTACCAACAGTGGCCCCTGCTGGGCAGAAAAGAAATACACCTTTCAGACTGTATTGTAACTGTTGAAATGAATATACCTTAACATAGGATACTGGAAAAGAAGAGGTTAATCTCAGTCCAGATAACTGAAAAAGTCTGAAATTATATTACCTGGTTTAGGGCATAAAGATTTTATGTTACGGTTCCAACTGCAGCCAGAGATGAAATGTCTGAAAACCAGGACTAACACATCTCAGCCAAGCTTTAGTTGTGTGTATGGTAACACATACATGCTAAATTCTGGTTTATTTTCTAGCAAAGGGGGAAGTATGGGAACCAGAGTCAGATGACCAGTTGTATGTGATATCATTCTGTAATCCAGCACTGAAATGATGTTTTAATCTAGATGAGACAGAAGTCCCAAAGCACTCTGTTTTGGAAACCTGACAAAGAAGGAAGACCATACACCAACTTCATCTTGCCATGCTTTAGTAAGTAACCAGGGGGCAGTAATGCTTCAGATCAGTCAGGAAAATATTGTGAGATTAGTTAAGTACTGTTTTTCTGTATCTGTGTGAATGTTTCCATCCATGTTATTTTGAATATTTCCCATGGCTGAAACTCTTGGTGTTTATTGTAAACAGACATTTAGTATTTTCATTCCCTTTTATTATTAAATAGATTTAAACTTTTCATTGTGGCTGGCTTTTTAGAGAATATTTTAACATTTGAGATTACACTGTGGCCGCTCCTGAACGCCTTGCTGCATTGGTCAAACACTACCATTTGTATTATTATTACTCAGTAAAACTGGGTACCCTTGTAATAGCCTTAGAGTAGATGACTTATAATCTGGGCAAAGGTAGCAGAGCTAGTAAATCTGTACCAGCCTTTCCAGGGTGTATGTGAAAATCAAATCTCAGAGAGTGCGTGTGTCAGATACCTGGAGCAGAAACACAGAGTACAGGTTTCACAGAGAGGGTGGTTGAGGACTTGGCTTGGAACACTCAGCTGAGGACTCATCTCTACAGCTGTGTCAGTGTGTAGTCTTATTTAGAGGCCTGGAAAGAGAGGGAAACCCAGCCCCAGGATGGAGTGTTTTCCCTGTGTGCTCTTAAGGGAAATTGTGCTTGAGGTAGAGAGCTGCATCAGCAAACACTCTGTGCATCTATTTTTGTTCCAAGTGAACGTCCCTCACTCGTGTCCATTTTGAGGATTGAGACTCCTTGATCACTGGGCCAGAGGAGGGACTTCACAATGAGTATGCCCTAAATGTCTGCACACTCTAGGGGAAGTGCATCTGTGGTCGCTACTACCAAGGGAGTGTGAATCTGAAAGGGAGTGCCCTCTATAAAGTTGGGCAAATGTAGCAATCATTTTAGATAGTTATCATCTTGAGAAGTTTAAGCATCAGTGGTCATGCAATCAGACAACTGAAACCACAATGGGTACCTTGCAAGGAGTATCACAGGAATTACAGCCGTCATAGACCTTAACTTATAAAAGGAAAAGGTAAGCAGATTTTGACTGGGGTTTAGGAGAAACCTTCATCTGGAGAGGCTGAACTCTGTTTTTAGTGCACACTAGGATGTCTAAGACTGCTGCCAATAAAGGTAAGCAGCTGGGATGGTTCTAACTGGGACTTCAAAATATTTAGGGTTTTGACCAGACACTGAAACATTATAGATTAGACTCTCAGAGCAGTGAGCAAGTCTTGAAGAGAGGACACATCAAGGAGTCAGTTATCTAGGTAAGGCTATTACTTGTTGAAATGCATTTGGTGAACATGCTGTGGACTAAGGTGATTCCAAATTCAATAGTCTTGAATCAATGACATTTGTATCCTATTTGTAAGTGGATACGAATCCTGGACCTCTTTGGAGAACTTCATGTGGAAGCTCTCGCCCTAGAGTTTCAGTTTCAGATGAACTTAGAAGGATGAAATGTACCATGACCATTCAAAAGGTTTCTTTAGGAAGTTGAATTTAGACCATGCCATGTAAATTCATTACGTGGTGTAAGTCCTTGCATTTTCCTTGGCACTTTGAAGAATTCGGAGCAATATCCTGAACCTTTATGGTGTGGTGAGTCAGCCAAAAAAATTTTTGAAGTTTTTTGAATTTAGTCTTGCTACACATTTCTGATGGAGTCAATATTGGGCAGAACAAGAAGCACAGGCATCTAGATGGGGAAATTTGTATCCTCTGGTTACTACTATGTAAATCTTACTGTCCTTTGAGAAGACCAGACAGATTGGTAGAAGGATGGTTGGCCCATGACTGCATCCAAAGTGGGACAGTCAGGCAAGGCCTTTTGGATGCTTCTGCTTTCCAACTACAGGTGGAATGCATAGCCTCCATGTTGCGGCCAATAACGTTTCCCTCTGGGAGCACAGAGTTCCTACAAGCTGTCTCGAGAGCTAGGGTTCCTTCCAAACTACTGATTATTCTGTTATTTCCCATATTTAAACCGTTCAGGTATGGGCTCTTCACCCTTGAAAAGGGGCATTAAGGTTGATGGACTTCAATGAAAACAGCAGAGTGGGTTTTGTCCTTTTTTCCACTGTTTCCAAGTGTGAAAGGCATATAAACAATTAATTTTATGAAAATTCTTGTTACTGTCACCTGTAATTTCTGAAGTATTCTTGCAATACTTTATAAATCCATTTGAAATACCTTGTGCAGCCATTATTGTATTTTTCTTGCTTTTTATTACAATCACACATCTGAGATGTGCATAGACAGTAAAATAGCTATAGCCTCTGGATCCAGGCTGTCAGCACATGAAAATGGTTGACAGACAATACTGCTTTGCCAGGGATGATCTGCACTTATCCCCTTCTAGGCTTCTGACAAACACCTTTTCAACCCCCATAGTGCCTTTTGTAGGCAATACCAAACTGATAAAACCTACCGACTTAACTGAAACTCCACTCCCTGCAAGCCATCCTCTCCCTGGAGAGTGTAGACATCTGTGTAGTAACGGAAGTTGCAAAGACTATCCCAGCAATACAAGGTTAGAATGCCTTTCACACCTTTAGACCAACTACTGCACAAGGGGGAACTAAAGGTGGAGGAGTCTCAGTCTATATTAAAACCAAACCTCACATCCAGACTAGTTAAAGGGTATGACCCACTGGAACCCATATATGTGCAATGTGCCATAAACAGGATCTTGTATCATGTCCTTGATACCTACATGTTCCTCACCATATCCCAGCAAACCCATACTACGTATCTCAATGTACTAGAGTCCCTCACTTTTCAACCCAATATGATATTCATGGGGAATCTCAACTACCTCTCTATAGATTGGGAATCATACACCACTTCTATTGCACAAGTCCAGTGATTCCTCACCTTTGTTAATGCAAACATTCCATAACAGCAGGCCCATTCTCCTACCAGGGGTAGAAACATCCTTGACCTTGTACTCATGACCTCCCTCTACTAAGTGACATGTTGGCTAAATTCCAAGCACCCCCAAATTCAGTAAACACTACTGAGCTATTTACAAAATCACGGTATAGCCGTATTGAGAGCTGTACAGAGAAAGCTGTGCTGACTCATATTAAGAATAAGAAAAACTCATAAGACAAGCCACCCTGGTGGAATCACAATATCAAACTAGTTATACAAAA